>NW_027219744.1:0-216118 GCF_027580195.1 Bos mutus
GCCAACAAAGTTCCATCTAGTCAAGGCTATGGTTTTTCCAGTGGTCATGTATGTATGTTAGAGTTGGACTGTGAAGAAAGCTAAGCACCAAAGAGTTGATGCTTTTGAACTGTGGTGTTGGAGAAGACTCTTGAGAGTCCCTTGGACTGCAAGGAGATACAACCTGTCCATCCTAAAGGAGATCAGTCCTGGGTGTTCATTGGAGGGACTGATGCTAAGGCTGAAACTCCAATACTTTGGCTACCTCATGCAAAGAGTTGACTTATTGGAAAAAACCCTGATGCTGGGAGGGATTGGGGGCAGAAGGAGAAGGGTATGACAGAGGATGAGATGGCTGGATGGCATCACTGACTCGATGGACATGAGTTTGGGTGAACTCCGGGTGTTGGTGATGGACAGGGAGACCTGGCATGCTATGATTCATGGGGTTGCAAAGAGTTGGGCACAACTGAGTGACTGAACTGAACTGAACTGAACAAATATTGTAGGGCAATTATCCTTCAATTAAAAACCAAATATTTTTAAAAAAATACCCTCTCTGACCCTGAGTGATACTAACAGACCAAATTAGCATTGAAATCTGTTTGGAAGGGTGAGGGGTTATTCAAGGAAAATATCAAAGCCAAGATGGGTTGGATCTGCTGTCTGATGACTAGTTTTATGTAAGTCATAGCAGATTCTGAAAGAGTTGATCTGTTTAAAAAAATTTGTTTTTTGGAGAAGGCAATGGCACCCCACTCCAGTACTCTTGCCTGGAAAATCCTATGGATGGAGGAGCCTGGTAGGCTGCAGTCCATGGGGTTGCTAAGGGTCGGACACGACTGAGCGACTTCACTTTCACTTTTCTCTTTCATGCATTGGAGAAGGAAATGGCAACCCACTCCAGTGTTCTTGCCTGGAAAATCCCAGGGACGGGGGAGCCTGGTGGGCCACAATCTGTGGGGTTGCACAGAGTCGGACAGGACTGAAGCGACTTAGCAGCAGACAGAACCCTTTGCTTATCCCAAGTAAGCTGCTGCTTCTAATTCAGTTTAGTTGCTCAGTCATGTCCAATTCTTTTCAACCCCGTGGACTGCAGCACACCAGGCTTCCCTGTCCATCACCAGTTCCTGGAGCTTGCTCAAACTCATGTCCATCAAGTTGGTGATGCCATCCAACCATCTCATCCTCTATTGTCCCCTTCTCCTCCTGCCTTCAATCTTTCCCAGCATCTGTGTCTTTTCCAATAAGTCAGTTCTTCGCATCAGGTGGCCAAAGTACTGGAGTTTCAGCTTCAGCATCAGTCCTTCCAATGAATATTTAGGACTAATTTCCTTTAGGAATGACTGGTTTGATCTCCTTGCAGTCCAGTTTCATCTCTTTTTGTGTCTGAAGGATAGACTGAGTGATATAACTTCCTCAGTGCTGGTCAAAAGTGGCTGTACCTAGCAGAGGGTTTTGGACATAATCTTTGTCAAGAAATAATAGTAATTATGGTGATAGAGACTTGTCTGCATCTTTCAGAGGCAAAAAGGCAAAGTTAAAATACCAGTACAATAAGGCATCAGTGGTCCCAATTTGGCAATTAGAGGTATTGAAAATGATGACAAATTGCTTTCTCAATGGGTATGGATTTTCTCCCAAAAGTGAGTTTCAAGTCAGTGATTTTAAGTTCCTCTTCTTGAGCTTTCTCTACTTATATGAAAAATGAGCATATAAATTCATTTTAGATGTGAAAGTGATAAACATTACTAGGTTAAAAGATAACTGATAAACTGTCCTTCAGGTGGTAGCTTTTAAAAACCCAAGGAATTTGAAGAACTTTTTGCCTACAAACAGGTGACAAACTTACTTTCAGGACATCATGAAAGCATAAACCTCTTCTATAGAACGTCAATGTCAATTAAGGATAATGTATTACAAAGAGTCAGAAGTACTGGTGCTTTGTGATAATCACCTTTGAGAGACATTTGGCATAAAGTAGGAAATCAAGGTCACTTGACTTTTTCTACTTCAGTAAAATGGTGAAGCCAGATTTCATCTTAGTGAACATTTCAAAAGTGTGAAATGATATATACAACTGAAATAAAAGCAATGAAGAAAAAGGCAACTTTTTCTCAACATAACATTTTTAAAACCACATTATGGATACAGAATGATTAGTTACTAATAAAAGCTTGATTATTGGGATTGAATTCTATACTTATTTTGTGTTAACACATCTTTCTCAGTATGAGAACCTGATTCCCCATAAACCACAAATAAAATGTATCCTCCAAAAATCAAGTGTTTTTTTTAACAGATGCATGTCTAGCTGAAACAGTCTGAAGGCAGAAATGAGAACAAAAATAAACTCTTAAAAACTTTAAATTTTTATACTACTGTAAGATTTAGAAAAATGTTTCAAAAGTACTAGTTTGTGTGATTTCTCATAATTGTCTGACACAATAAAATCAGCAGATATTTTCTTCCAGCAGGACTCTCCTGTGGATTCCCAGTGCTAAACACACCTCCTAGCCCACAGAAAACGTTCATTTGATTTTCACTGAATTAGAATGGGATGAAGTAAATTGATGAAAAGTGAAAGTGTTAGTCACTCAGTTGTATTTAACTCTTTGCAATCCCATAGACTGTAGCCCACCGGGCTCCTCTGTCCATGGAATTCTCCAGGCAAGACTACTGGCATGGGTTGCCATTCCCTTCTCCAGAGATCTTCCCAACCCAGGGATCAAACCCAGGTCTCCTGCTTTGCAGGCAGATTCTTTACCATCTGAGCCACCAGGGAATCCATTAAATACCTATAAAAGGAAAGAGCATGCTTATTTATATCCTAAAAAAAATGTTTAACCATTATAATACTTACTAACTTAAATTGGCATTAGTTGGGGAAAAGTCCATTATAAATATTCACAAGGCCCTTGGTTGTACAAATACACCACAATAAACTCACCATATGCAAATCAAGCTTCCATTATAGTCTCCTGTTTCAGATTATTGGCAATGGATAGTTTCTGGCTTTCCCCCCCCTTATCCTTCATTATTCCCTATTTGGTGGCTGCACATCCAATTTGTAACCCTATCAGAAAATCTTTCCTCTACTTACATGCTATCAGTTCAGTTCAGTTCAGACGCTCAGCTCAGTCGTGTCTGACTCTTTGCGACCCCATGAATCATAGCATGCCAGGCCTCCCTGTACATCACCATCTCCTGGAGTTCACTCAAACTCAAACGTCCATCGAGTCAGTGATGACATCCAGCCATCTCATCTTCTGTCATCCCCTTTTCCTCCTGCCCCTAATCCCTCCCAGCATCAGAGTCTTTTCCAGTGAGTCAACTCATTGCATGAGGTGGCCAAAGTACTGGAGTTTCAGCTTTAGCATCATTCGTTCCAAAGAACACCCAAGGCTGATCTCCTTCAGAATGGACTGGTTGAATCTCCTTGCAGTCCAAGGAACTCGCAAGAGTCTTCTCCAACACCACAGTTCAAAAGCATCAATTCTTCAGTGCTCAGCTTTCTTCACAGTCCAACTCTCACATCCATACATGACCACTGGAAAAACCATAGCCTTGACTAGACGGACCTTCGTTGGCAAAGTAATGTCTCTGCTTTTCAATATGCTATCTAGGTTGGTCATAACTTTCCTTCCAAGGAGTAAGCGTCTTTTAATTTCATGGCTGCAGTCACCATCTGCAGTGATTTTGGAGCCCAAAAAATAAAGTCTGACACTATTTCCACTGTTTCCCCATCTATTTCCCATGAAGTGCTGGGACCAGAATAGCTTCTCATTAGTGGGAACTTCTCATTAGTGGGGAAACCAATGTATGTTTCAAGTACACAGGATGGCATATTGTGTCAAAGTAAGACTTATTACTTCTATGTGTAAAATGGCCTCTCAAAGCCACTTTAACTTCAGTCACTAACATTGTCAGGATGGTTGAAATTAAGACCTTTTATGTATCCTCACATTCTCATCATAGCTTCTCTAATAGCCTCAGGAGAGTTAAACGCAAGCAGGTCCGTTTCTAAGGGAAACAAGTTGCCTCTTAAAGACCAAATCAAAAGTTCTGGCTACTCAAATGGATGAGTCAGAAAAACCAAAGAATGCTATGGAACATTTTCTGCCCTCAAGGAGATAATGATTTATTTACAGAACCAAGATTTTTAACACAATTAGTAAACAAAGCAGAACTGCCCTAAATTATGTACAGAATTCAAGTGCTACAGGAAATAAGAGCAAGGAAAATTGCTGCTGGAGAAGGCAATGGCGTCCCACTCCAGTACTCTTGCCTTGAAAATCCCATGAACGGAGGAGCCTGGTAGGCTGCAGTCCATGGGGTTGCTAAGAGTCAGGCACAACTGAGCGATTTCACTTTCACTTTTCCCTTTCATGCATTGGAGAAGGAAATGGCAACCCACTCCAGTATTCTTGCCTGGAGAATCCCAGAGACAGAGGAGCCTAGTGGGCTCCTGTCTCTGGGGTCGCACAGAGTCAGACACGACTGAAGCGACTTAGCAGCAGCAGCAGCAGGGATACCAGAGAAGGGAAGGCTTCTGCAGGGCCCTCGTTCCTGCTCATGACCATCTCTCCAGCTGTAAATTGGGCATATGCCAGACTAATCCGAATGATTGCTCTTATAATGGAGAAGGCGCTGGCACCCCACTCCAGTACTCTTGCCTGGAAAATCCCATGGATGGAGGAGCCTGGTGGGCTGCAGTCCATGGGGTCGCTAAGAGTCGGACATGACTGAGCGACTTCACTTTCACCTTTCACTTTGATGCATTGGAGAAGGAAATGGCAACCCACTCCAGGGTTCTTGCCTGGAGAATCCCAGGGACGGGGGAGACTGGTGGGCTGCTGTCTATAGGGTTGCACAGAGTCGGACACGACTGAAGCAACTTAGCAGCGGCTCTTATAATTCATCACAAAATACTCCTTTCTTCTTGATCTCCTTCTGATTAGCCCAATATCATTTGAGTCTCTTTGGATCCCTGTTTCACAACACTGAATTTTCAGTTGTTGTTGTTCAGTTACTAAGTCATGTCTGACTCTGCAACCTCATGGACTGCAATCCAAGCCAAGCCCACCAGGCTTCCCTGTCCATCACCAACTCCTGCAGCTTGCTCAAACTCATGTCCATCGAGTCGGTGATGCCATCCAATCATCTCATCCTCTCTTGTCCCCTTCTCCTCATGCCTTCAATCTTTCCCAGCATCAGGGTCTTTTCAAATGAGTCAGTTCTTTGCATCAGGTGGCCAAAGTATTGGAGTTTCAGCTTCCGCATCAATTCTTGCAATGAATATTCAGGATTGATTTCCTTTAGGATTGACTGTTTTGATATGTACACAATAAATGGTTTGATGAAAACACATCCAACTGTTAAATGAATTGACTCATTGGTCACTATTCATCTCTTTGTTATCAAATTAGTCAGCTAATAGATAGCTTTACATATGCAAGCAATGAGGAAACAGTTAATTTAGTTACCCTAAGCAGGTATGACTTGGGAGTGAATTGTGGTATTTGGGATATATTACCTCCAAAATATATGTGGGTGTATGTATATGTATGTGTATATATACACACATACACACATTGCTGTAGACAGAGTTTGAAGTCTAAGACCTATATCTTTGTATAGCAGTTCCCCATTTTTAGTGTAAGTATGGTTATATAAAGTATCGTCCTAAAAATTAAACACTGCCCAACCATTTTTCTGTGTCTCTTTTATTGACTAATTGTCCTATTAATTCATTGTTTGCTACATTTAAAACAAAAGGCGAAAACTGGACCAGGCTTTCGAAAATGCTGGTTGGAGAGCGACCTATAACAACTAGAAAATACTTAACAACTGTAATGTTTCTTTTATTGTTAGAGATTAAAATATGTAGAGTAGTGGATTTCATAATTTAGGATTTTATTGAAACCTTGTCTCTCTGTCATGCCATATCCATACAATGGAAAAACTGGATAACAATGAGAATAAACTGCCTACTACTACTGTCAATCTTATGAGTGAATGTCACAGACCTGGTGTTGAGATAGAAAAGTACATTTTCTAATGATTCTTTTATTGTAAAATTCTACAAGTGGCAAAACAAATATATACCATTAGAAGTCAGGCACTGGTCTCCTTGAAGGGAAGGATTTGTGATGGAAAGGAAATAGAACGGTACCCTCTGTAGTGCTGATCATATTCTATTTCTTCATCTGACTGCACAGTTGTGTTCAGTTTGTGGAAAATCATGGGGATATATAATTAAAATGTATTCATTTACCTATATTTTTATTTTTATAAAACATTTTAAAATTAGGTTAGTATTTACCTCCTGGGGTTACCATGAGGACTGATTCAAAAGGCATTTATGAAATTGCAGTTCATTCAATAAACAATCAAATAAATAATAAACAACAAACAAACCTTACTTCCATAATATGTTGATGCCTATACCCCAATTATCTTACCAACAGGGTCCTCACATAATCTGTTTCATATATATTTTAAATTTTTTTATTTTTATTTTTAGGCTGCACTGTGTGGCATGTGGGATCTTGGTTCCTGACCAGGATGGAACCCGTGCCCCCTGCATTGGGAGCATGGAGTCTTAAACCAGTGGACCATCAGGAAAGTCCCCTATCATATCTATTTTAATACATGATATAATGAAGCAGTACACAGGTATGTTTCAGAACATGCCTGCTCTTTCTTCTTCTATCCTGTAGACCTTCACAAACAAAAAATGATGCCTTAATAGATCTGCTTGGTCAGGTTGCTCCTCACTGAAAATGTGTGCACATAGAGCAACTGTAGAATAGTGTCCATCATAAACTAATAACAAACAGCAGCAGAATGGTGCTTATAAAAAAACCCAAAAACTAGCTACAATCAGATTAAAGCACCCTTCTGTTTTTTCAGCTGGCAAGGAAAATATTGCTTGAAATTTTGACTTAGCAGTCCATCTCAAAGAAAGTAATATAAAAATGACTTCCTACATCATCAGTTTACTGATCAGGGCCCGGCGGATATACACATCGTGCTGAGGAATTCTTTCTAACTCTTGGACTGAATGCAATGTGCTGAGATTTTGTAATCCTTTTGTTCTCTGATTGTGATTTTCCTGCAGATTGACTGAAATTAAGGATTGGATAATTTTAAAAGAACAGAATCAAATATTATTGCTTTTATTTTCCAGGTTTTATCTAATTCTAGTCAGTTGTTTAGTCTGGTTTGCTCACTAATGGGAGCCAACATCCTTCTTATTACATATCATCCATTGCCCAATCTAATTAACAGATTGAAGTTAAAGGTGGGTCTTTGAGGGATTAGGTTTTACAGTGAAAACATTATATACTGGAACTAAGCATCTCTAGTAATTATTATCATGCTTGTGTATTGTACACTTGGGCCTCCATGTTTTCATAAGAAAAAAGTTCCTGTGGAAAAGTATTTTATGGTTGCTGGAATTGCTTTGCATTTATTTTTATTGATACAAGTAACTATATTAAGGCTTAAATATCAATGTTGATCCTGCTTTCTGAAAGCTTAAATAATCTACATTTCCCTAGAGGAAGCAAAACTAGAAAACTTGAGTCCTATTGTAATTGATTTTTCTTAGAGCTGCAAAATGTTTGTGAAGCAGCAAGAAAAACAGAGGGAAAAAATCTAAAACAATTAGATAGGACATTTCAGACAGTGGACTTGTTTACGTAGAGACAAAACACCAATTGAAAAATCCTTCTTAACTAACTTTATGGCAGCACTTGCCCCAAAGCAATGGTAAAAACCCCCATGTTTGTAAAAATAAAAAAATAAAGAAACCACCTTATTGATTTAAAAACAGAAAGGATAAAGCAATGTGGATTTTGAGGAAGTAAATGGGACTCTAATGCATGGGTAGAGGTTTTCATGATCCTCACACATGAGTCTTACTAACCTGTACTTACGTGATGTACCCATCAACCGTGGATGGTTTTATTTAGTAATGATGGTGGCAGTCATAGAAAGTACACAATAGCAGAACATTTGCCATTTCCAAAAGCTAATGTTTCTGAGAATAGTGACGATGTTGATTTGTCTACTTATTCAGGGTTGTTCTAATGAATAACGAGTAGATACACCAAGATCCCCTTTTTCTAAAAAGGAAAGTGCTACAGATAACATAACTGAAGTCGTGTAACTTCAAGAAGTTTTTAACATAACATAATTTCAGACATAATTATTCCTCTTAGATGACATACAAATGACCAACAGTTTATATGAGAGCATCACCAATTGCCAGGGAAATGCAAAACAAGTTTATAATGAGCTCCTCATACCTGTTAGGATGACTAGCATAAAAACAAACAAACAAACAAACTCCAAAACAAACAGACAAGCAAAAAAATAAAACCAAGAGACCGAAAGTGTTGGCAAAGATAAGGAGAAGTCAGAGCACTTGTACATTGTTGGTGGGAATATAAAATGTTGTAGCTGCTATGGCAAATAATTTGGAGGTTCCTCAAAAAATTAAAAATAGGATTACCGTATGATTCAGCAATTTCATTTCTGAGTATATATTCAAAGGAACTGAAATCAGTATCTCAAGGAGATACCTGCACTCTCATGTTCATTGCAGCACTATTTGCAACAGCCAAGATGTGGAAACAATCTTAATGTACATCAGTGGATGAATGGATAAAGAAAAAGTATATACAAAATGAAAAATATTATTCAGCCTTTAAAAAGGAGTCCTTAATATGCAACCACATGGGAGAACCTGGGGGACATTATGCTAAGTGAAATAAATCAGATGCAGAAAGACATGTGGAATCTAAAATAGTCAAAGTCATAGAAGCTGAAAATAGAATGGTAGTTTCTAGGAGCTTGAAGAAGAGGAAAATGGGGTGATGTTGGTCATAGGGTATAAACTTCCAGATAATTTTTCTATTGCTATAAATTGCAAAAGCATGCTCGTGAAGATAGTATAAAATGATTTTTCTCCTGCAGAAAGAACTTAATAATGCATAGTTCCCCAGTCCATCTACCTTTCCATCCATCCATCCATCTTCATATCCTTTGTTTATCCATTCAACTATTCATTCCTTCAACCAAATATTTACTTAGTGAGATTCCACCATATGTCAAATAGTGTGCAATTAAATCGTTTTTAAAAAGATGTTTTTGGAGATAGAAAAATGTGATAACAACTGATAAACCCCAAACACTTGAAAGCTATAAGGAAATAAAAAAACTTGAAATTTTTCATTGAGCTAAGTGGCTTCAACTACCTTCTGCATGCTGTGCTGGGAAGGTGCATTATAGATTGCTTGCACCTTATTTGGGAGTGATTACCAATGGTGCTACTAGTTGCATTTGAAGAGATGACAGTGGAATTTTACGTTTTACATTTCTCTTTAAAAACTTGCTTAGGTTATATATTTCAAGGGTACAACGTATAACTTGCTACGATGTTTTCCATAATACCCTTCACTCTCTGTTGACCACATGATTAAGAGAAATTTAAAGTATGATAACACACCTGGGATGAGAGTATACACATTCTCCTTGAGGTGTTGAGAACTGTTTTTATTTCCCCCTCCTCAGTACTACAGGTACAATTCTACCTTTCAAGTGGATCATACAATTAAAATTTAATTCTTAAATTAAGAGGCAATGTTAAAAGTGTTGTATTTTAAATCCACATAGAGGAAAGTCTTCTAACAGATTATCTAAGAACAGACTCATTATTATCCTAGTTTATATGAAATTGAACATCCTTTGGGCAGCTAACATTACTTCTCTCCTTGCTGTGGGCTTTATGCTCGGGACTCATCTTCAGTAGGAGGTTTACCTGATGAGCTGAGGAGTGCTGCAGCATCCGGCCTTGGTGGAGAGGTTCGCACTCTGGCTGGGTGAGTATGGAATGCTCATAGTTATTCTTCCTCATTGTCTTATGTTCATGTGTCTTCTTTTTTTTATTTTTTTTTTTTTTTTATTCTTCCAATTTTATTTTATTTTTAAACTTTACATAATTGTATTAGTTTGGCCAAATATCAAAATTCATGCAGTGATGAGGCTATAAACCTCCTATGCAGATGGCAGACCCCTCTTTGAAGGAATATTTGCAAAGGTCCCTGCCCAATTGACAGCAGTTTATTCCTTCCTAACACACTTATTTGCTTGCCATAGAGCAATGGGAGGTACCTAATTTGGGCAATATAAACTTGGCCATTCAGTGTATAATTGTTGGCTTATTGAGCCAGGGGTATTTTCACTTTTATGACTAAACTCACTGATACACTCTTGTTGATGAGTTTTCTGGTGCCCAAACGTAAGCCCAAACTGCTTCCATATTCATTGGTCATTATAATTAACTGGGAATTTCTTATGCTTTCTCATATACAACATGAACAAGAAACAACCAATGGAAAAGCAACTACTGCACTGTCCAATTTAATTTTTATTGGAAAAAACGTGTTTATATTTAGAGAAGTACACAAATTATAAGATTATTTCTCAGGGAATTTCCATAAAGTGAACATGTCTAACCAGCACTCATATCAAGATACAGAATATTACCTAGAAGCCTCAACTGACCCACGTGGTCACAATCCTCCTTCCTGATATATAAGTACTATCCTGATTCTAACACCATAAATTAGTTTCTATGAATTTAAACTTTGTAGAAGTACTGTGTACTAGTTTGTGTCAGACTTCATTTTCAGTTCAGTTCAGTCAGTCATGTCTGACTCTTTGCGACTCCATGGACTGCAACACGCCATGCTTCCCTGTCCATCACCAACTCCTGGAGCTTACTCAAAGTCATGTCCATCGAGTCTATGATGCCATCCAATCATCTCATTCTCTGTTGTCCCCTTCTCCTCCTGCCTTCAATCTTTCCCAGCATCAGGGTCTTTTCAAATGAGTCAGTTCTTCACATCAGGTGGCCAAAGTATTGGAGTTTCAGCTTCAACATTGGTTCTTCCAATGAATATTCAGGGTAGATTTCCTTTAGGATGGACTGGTTGGATCGCGTTGCTGTCCAAGGGACTCTCCAGAGTCTTCTCCAACACCACAGTTCAAAAGCATCAATTCTTAAAAGCTTCTGCACATCAAAGGAAACTATTAGCAAGGTGAAAAGACAGCCTTCAGAATGGGAGAAAATAATAGCAAATGAAGCAACCGACAAACAACTAATCTCAAAAATATACAAGCAACTCCTACAGCTCAACTCCAGAAAAATAAATGACCCAATCAAAAAATGGGCCAAAGATCTAAATAGACATTTCTCCAAAGAAGACATACAGATGGCTAACAAACACATGAAAAGATGCTCAACATCACTCTTTATCAGAGAAATGCAAATCAAAACCACTATGAGGTACCATTTCACACCAGTCAGAATGGCTGCGATCCAAAAGTCTACAAATAATAAATGCTGGAGAGGGTGTGGAGAAAAGGGAACCCTCTTACACTCTTGGTGGGAATGCAAACTAGTACAGCCACTATGGAGAACAGTGTGGAGATTCCTTAAAAAACTGGAAATAGACCTGCCTTATGATCCAGCAATCCCACTGCTGGGCATACACACTGAGGAAACCAGAAGGGAAAGAGACACGTGTACCCCAATGTTCATCGCAGCACTGTTTATAATAGCCAGGACATGGAAGCAACCTAGATGTCCATCAGCAGATGAATGAATAAGAAAGCTATGGTACATATACATAATGGAGTATTACTCAGCCATTAAAAAGAATACATTTGAATCAATTCTAATGAGGTGGATGATACTGGAGCCTATTATACAGAGTGAAGTAAGCCAGAAGGAAAAACACCAATACAGTATACTAATGCATATATATGGAATTTAGAAAGATGGTAACAATAACCCTGTGTACAAGACAGCAAAAGAGACACTGATGTATAGAACAGTCTTATGGACTCTGTGGGAGAGGGAGAGGGTGGGAAGATTTGGGAGAATGGCATTGAAACATGTAAAATATCATGTATGAAACGAGATGCCAGTCCAGGTTCGATGCACCATACTGGATGCTTGGGGCTGGTGCACTGGGACGACTCCAGAGGGATGGTATGGGGGGGAGGGAGGAGGAGGAGGGTTCAGGATGGGGAACACATGTATACCTGTGGTGGATTCATTTTGATATTTGGCAAAACTAATACAATTATGTAAAGTTTAAAAATAAAATAAAATTAATTAAAAAAAAAACAAACAAAAGCATCAATTCTTCAGTGCTCAGCTTTCTTTATAGTCCAACTCTCACATCCATACATGACTCCTGGAAAAGCTGTACTTTTGACTAGACAGGCCTTTGTAGGCAAAGTAATGTCTCTGCTTTTTAATATGCTGTCTAGGTTGGTCATAACTTTTTTTTCCAAGGAGCAAGTGTCTTTTAATATCATAGCTGAAGTCACCATCTGCAGTGATTTTCAGTTCAGTTCAGTTCAGTCACTCAGTCGTGTCCGACTCTTTGCAACCCCATGAATCGCAACATGCCAGGCCTCCCTGTCCATCACAAATTCCTGGAGTTCACTCAAACTCACGTCCATCGAGTCAGTGATGCCATCCAGCCATCTCATCCTCTGTTATCCCCTTCTCCTCCTGCCCCAATCCCTCCCAGCATCAGAGTCTTTTCCAATGAGTCAACTCTTTGCATGAGGTGGCCAAAGTACTGGAGTTTCAGCTTTAGCATCAGTCCTTCCAATGAACACCCAGGGCTGATCTCCTTTACGATGGACTGGTTGGATCTCCCTGCAGTCCAAGGGACTCTCAAGAGTCTTCTCCAACACAACAGTTCAAAAGCATCAATTCTTCAGCTCTCAGCTTTCTTCACAGTCCAACTCTCGCATCCATACATGACCACTGGAAAAACCATAGCCTTGACTAGACGGACCTTTGTTGGCAAAGTAATGTCTCTGCTTTACAGTATGCTATCTAGGTTGGTCATAACTTTTCAGTGATTTTAGAGCCCCCCAAAATAAAATCTCTCACTATTTCTACTGTTTCCTCATCTATTAGCCATGAAGTGATGGGACCAGATGCCATGATCTTAGTTTTTTGAATTTTGAGCTTTAAGCCAACTTTTTCACTCTCCTTTTTCACTTTCATCAAGAAGCTGTTTAGTTCTTGTCCGCTTTCTTCCATAAGTGTGGTGTCATCTGCATATCTTAGGTTATTGATATTTCTCCTGGCAATCTTGATTCCAGACTGTGCTTCATCCAGCCTGGCATTTTGCATGATGTATTCTGCATATAAGTTAAATAAACAGGGTGACAATATACAGCCTTGACATACTCCCTTCCTGACTTGGAACCAGTCTGTTGTTCCATGTCCAATTCTAACTTTTGCTTCTTGACCTGCATACAGATTTCTCAAGAGGCAGGTCAGGTGGAATTTTCCACAGTTTATTGTGATCCACACAGTCAAAGGCTTCAGCATAGTCAATAAAGCAAAAGTAGATGTTTTTCTGGAGCTCTCTTGCTTTTTCGATGATCCAACAGATGTTGGCAATTTGATCTCTGGTTCCTCTGCCTTTTCTAAATCCAGCTTGAACATCTGGAATTTCATGGTTCATGTACTGTTGAGGCCTAGCTTGGAGAATTTTGAGACTTTATTTACCCAGCATTTCTTGATAGTTTTCTTTTTTTTTTTTTTTAATTTGTTTATTTTTAATTGGTAGACAACTGCTTTACAATTTTGTTTTGGTTTCTGCTGTACAACAACATGACAGTTATGATCCCTTCCCTCCTGAGCCTTCTGAGCCTCCCCCCATCCCACACCTCTAGGTTAACACAGAGTGCCAGGCTGGGCTCCCTGTGTAATATAGCAACTTCCCACTATTTAACACATGAAAGTGTATATATGTCAGTGCTACTTTCTCAATTTGTCCCACCCTCACCTTCCCCTGCTGAGTCTGTATTTCTGTTCTCTACTAGGTTCATTAGTACAATTTTTCTAGATTCCAAGTATATGCGTTTATATATGGTACTTGTTTTTCTATTTCTGACTTACCTCACTCTGTATAAGAGGCTCTAGATTCATCCACCTCACCACAACTAACTTATTCCTTTTTATGGCTGAGTAATATTCCATCGCATAAACGTACAACAACTTCTTTATCCATTCATCTGTTAATGGACATCTAGGTTGCTTCCATGTCCTGGCTATTGTAAATATCACTGCAATGAACATTGGGATACACGTGTCTTTTAGAATTGTGGTTTTCTCAGGGTATATGCCCAGTAGTGGAATTTCTGGGTCATATGGTAGATTATTCCTAGTTTTTAAAGGAATCGCCAGTGGCTATATCAGTTTAAATTTCCACCACCAGTGCAATAGGGTTCCCTTTTCTCCACATTCTCTCCAGCATTTATTGTTTATAGAATTTTTGATGATGGCCATTCTGACTGGTGTGAGGTGATACCTCATTTTAATTTTTATTTGTATTTCTGTAATAATGAGCAATGCTGAGCATCTTTTCATGTGATTATTGGCCATCTGTATGTCTTCTTTGGAGAAATGTCTGTTTAGGTCTTCTGCCCATTTTTTGATTGGGTTGTTTGTTTTTCTGATATTGAGCTGAATGAGTTGCTTATATATTTTGGAGATTAATCCTTTGTCATCTGCTTCATTTCAGTTAATTCTCCCATTCTGAGGCCTGTCTTTTCATCTTGTTGATAGTTTCCTTTCTTGTTCAAAAGCTTTTAAGTTTTACTAGGATCCATTTGTTTAGTTTTGCTTTTATTTCCATTAATCTATGAGGTGGATCAGAGAGAATCTTGCTTTGATTTATGTCAAAGAGTGTACTGCCTTTGTTTTCCTATAAGAATGTTATAGTTTCTGGCTTTACATTTAGATCTTCAATCCATTTTGAGTTTATTTTTGTGTATGATGTTAGAAAGTGTTCCAGTTTCATTCTTTTACACATAACTGCCCAGTTTTCCCATCACCACTTATTGAAGAGGCTGTCTTTTCTCCATTGTATATTCTTGCCTTTTTTAAGGTGCCCATAGGTGCATGAGTTTATCTCTGGGCTTTCTATATTTCTATCTTGTTCCATTGGTCTGTATTTCTGTTTCTGTGCCAGTACCATACTGTCTTGATGCGTGTACCTTTGTAGTATAGTCTGTGGCATAGTCAGGAAGGTTGATTCCTCCAGCTTAGTTTTTCTTTCTCAAGATTGCTTTGGCTATTCTATCCAGCATTTTGTCAGTGATATTTATCCTGGCACTTATGAATAGTTATAGTTTATCCATTCTCACTGCTCTATAGTGTTTCATTGTATGAATATGCAGTGATATAGTTACCCTTTTACTATTGATGGGTACCTGGGCCATTCCCAGTTTGAAACTATTACAAATAGTGCTGCTACTGTGCATTCTTGTACATGTCTTTTGGTGCACATGTCTTTTGACCTGTCTCCTTCTTGCTATAATTAGAAAAAAAAATTATGAAGTAAGGTGAAAGTACTCACCTAAAAAAGGATAAGCCCATGATGCCACTATTATTTGGAACTTGCTATGTGGCTAATTGTATTTTGAACACAAACAGTTCCCTCTACCACAGTGCTTTCCCTCAGGAACCCAAACTCATTGAGTAACTTAGCAAAATGGCCCCAAGATACTTCTGTTCTCATTTGAAAATCAACGAGATTTCAGTTAGGGATGAAAGCAAAATTTAGGATAAAAATATGCAAGCTTAAAGCCATATAGAACAGCACAGCCAAAGCACTCATTAAAATTACTCATGGACAAAAGAGATTTGCACTAATTAAAATGCCTAGTCACTGTAGTGTGGGTTAAGAGGAAAGATTGACTTAATACCAAATGGCTTTATTTTATGGCTTTACATCAAACTTTTGAAATATTTTCAGTTAAGGAAATGAATGGAAAATGAAAAAAAAAACCTCATAGGGCAGCAGATAAAATACCACAGACCTAAAGAGATTCATTATAATCATTATGGCAGCATTTTCTATCACATTTATGAATTTGGGCAATTTTTATTGCACTTGTTGTTAAGGGACGATTGAGCAGGTGCCATTTTATGAGCTACTAACTCTTCAGTGATTCCCAAGTGGAGGATCCACACACAAGGGTCAATTATTATGACTCTAATAGAAATGCTGTGATTGGGAAAAATGTAAAGTAACATTAATCTCCCCATTGCTCCCTTGAGCAGAGTTTGGCTGTCAATTTTAGTCCTGAGGAGCTCAGAGACCACCAACATGGCCAGAAGGGTTTTGGATTTGTTACATCAAGGGCACAGTGCGCTGAATATTTTTAATATGACTTTATAAAAGCCAGTTCTGACTTTTAACATTACAGGAATATTTAAAGGAAAAGAAGACTAAATATGAGTCCTATAATTAAAATATAGACTGTGTTTCAGTATATTATCCTAAGATTTTAGCCTTTGATTTCAAAATCAGTCCTAATTTAGACCAAAAGTCCTGATTCTTCTCTGGCTTTTATTTCAGTCTTAACGTGACTAAGCATGGAAGATTTTATTCAGGTGACAGAGAATTTATATTCTTATTTCCCATGAAAATTAGAACAATCACAAATCCTTCTACAACTTGAAACAATAATTGTGGAATACCTAGCACCATCATTACACTTTTGGCACCCAGTAAGGTTAGGCTCCAGAGAAGGCAGTGACACCCTACACCAGTACTCTTGCCTGGAAAACCCCATGAACGGAGGAGCCTGGTGGGCTGCAGTGCATGGGGTTGGGAAGAGTCGTGCGACTTATCAGCGACTTCACTTTCACTTTTCACTTTCATGCATTGGAGAAGGAGATGGCAACCCACTCCGGTGTTCTTGCCTGGAGAATCCCAGGGACGAGGGAGCCTGGTGGGCTGCCGTCTATGGGGTCGCACAGAGTCAGACACGACTGAAGTGACTTAGCAGCAGCAGCAGCAAGGTTAGGCTCCTTCTTGCATATGTTTGTATGATATTGACACATAACTATCATTTACCACATATGGATGCTATGCTAAGTCACTTCAGTCGTGTCCGACTCTGTGTGACCCCACAGACGGAAGCCCACCAGGCTCCCCGTCCCTGGGATTCTCCAGGCAAGAACACTGGAGCGGGCTGCCATCTCCTCTCCAATGCATGAAAGTGAAAAGTGAAAGTGAAGTCGCTCAGTCGTGTCCAACTCTTAGCGACCCCATGGATTGCAGCCTACCAGGCTCCTCCATCCATGGGATTTTCCAGGTAAAAGTACTGGAGTGGGGTGCCATTGCCTTCAGGAAGAAAAAGAAGGAAGGGTGAAAGGAGATTAATATTTATTGATAACTTTTTATGTGCAAGGCAATAAGCTCACTATTTTATATGTGGTAGCTGATTTTACCCTTTTGATAATGCTGCAGATATGACTTATTAGATTAGAAAGTTAAGATTCAGCTAAGTTAAATATCTTCACCAGTATCCCTCCCTAGTGAATGGGGGACTCAGGAATTGGAGCCACACCTACTTGCCCACAACACTATCCACTATACTATGTGGCCTTCTCATTCTAAGAACTGATTCTCAGTAGTTAAATCCTTAATGTCCTATGGCAGAGTTCAAAGGGAAAATGTTGGTTCACCTGCCAGTGCACCAAAAGGTGCTTCAAGTTCAAGATTATTGTGTCTCAATCAGCTTTGACATCAGCAGCATTTCTTGAGGAATCTAAAGGGATGCCTGCCACTTTCCAGTAATGGGTCCCAGGACAACAAGGAATGCTCAGCTAACAGCTAAAGGCCTCAACAGGGCCATGTTCATGAGGGGACAAGACTGCTACAATTCCTTGTCTCCAGGCTGACCCTGCCTCTCAATTCAGAATAGTCTCTATCTTCCTCATTCCTTGTGCTCAGTTTGCTGTCTTCCCTGTATCCATTCTCCTCAGACTCCAAACCATTCTCTAAGTTGCTGCCAAAGATTTTGAGGCTTATAAAGTACAAATTGGACCACATCTCTCTTCTCCAAAAAAATTCTTTCATTCCAATAGCCTTATGATTAGATTAGCAGTGAGGAATTGGGCCTTTCTTCCTTCTCTGACTGTTCCTCTCCCCTTCTCTCCATTCACCCTCATATTTTTTTCCCTGACCATTCTGAAATATTCAGGGTATTTCAAAATATCTGTCAATGTGACAAGCTGCTTCATATCTCCAAGTCTTCGTTCATGCAGTTTTATTGACTTAGAACATCCTTTCTTCCCTTTCCTTCTAAGAAAATTTGTCTTTCATATTTCAGCTCCAATTTTAATTCATTTAGACCTCCCTGTCCAATTTCTCTATCCCATTAAATACTCAAATATGATAGTATTATATTGCTGAATCACAATAATTCACTTGACTGTTTTTCACTTTACACGGTAAGCTGCTTGAGGACAGGGCTATGTTCAGGCATGTTATTCTCTATACACAGCATGAGAACCTAGGCTCTGTGTCTTGCCTCTTGAATGAAAATCTAAGCTCTGCCACTTACTGACTGATTTGTCACTTTTTAGCCTCACTTTTCTCATCTATGAAATGGATAACTACCTACTTTGTAGGGTTATTGTTAGGATTAAGTCAGATTAATTTATGTCAAGAAATTACAATGTCTGCCTATGTTAAGTAGGCAATCAATGTTAGCCATTACCATGACGAGAAGAATGGCAACCACTTGTTTATGAATAATCATAAATGTATAATAAAAATGTATAATATGTATAATAAATGTATGTATAATAAAAATCATGAATTCAGTAAATTTTTAATAGAGTTTTGCAGGACTTCTACCTTTGTCATGCCTATCAGAGGGACTGTTAACAAAAGCTAAAATTTTTGGTGTCTAATAGAGAAAAGAAACTAAGATACCTTCTAGTATCCTTGCTTCGTTTTACAGATGAACTCATTGAGGCTGTGTAACATCAACTGTATCACTTAGGGTTTCATAAGAGAAGTAGAGCCATTCTGAGTGACATAGAATAAGGCCTTTATTAAATGGATTAGATCATGGGCAGCTTCCCAGGTGGCTTAGTGGTAGAGTCTGCCTGCCAGTGAAGGAGATACAAGAAACACAGGTTCAGTCCCTAGCAGGGAAGATCCCCTGGAGGAGGAAATGGCAACCTACTCCAGTATTCTTGCCTGGGAAATCCCATGGACAGAGGAACCTGGTGGGCTACAGTTCATAGGGTTGCAAAGAGTTGGACACGACAGAGCGTGCACGCACAAGATCATGGGCAATTTTGAGAGGTGGTAGAGAAGTCTATAGAAAGCTTTTGCTTTCATGTCTGATGGTGAGTCTGAAGTCACAGTGGGTCAGCAGAACCAGAAGTCAGAGAGCAAAGCTTGACCTGAGGTAAAGGAGCATGAAGAGAAACTGGAACCTTCAAAAACAAACTGTGACAGACTGGAACTCGTGTTTGTCTCACCACCTACAACCTTGAGATACAGGTAAGCTGAAAAAGGAGACATGTGCCCTTGAGCTGCACATATTCCTAGCCTAAGACTTGGAGAAACTGAAGGGCAAGGTGTGGCAGGAGCCAAAGGAGCTGGGAGCTAGTGGCTATTGGCGCCAACTGGGTGTGTGCGCTGCAAGAGAGCTCGGGCCCTGAGCACCCTGCCTGCTGCCTCGCTTTCACCTCCTACATCTCATGCAAATTTCTCTTGTGGCCAACTGTAACTTGGAGAAACAAATGACTGGAAATGCAATTCCAGCTCAGATAAACTGGCACAGTTTAAAGCTACTACATCGAGTAACAAGTCCAGAAATAGGCAATTGTAGAACTGCCCCCCCGCTAGAACCCAATGTTCTTTTCATTAAATTACTCTCCCACCTGTAATAAATAGCATCAGTTGCAAGCTTAAGAATATACATTTTACTTTGGAAGGAGTAAGTGTTAAATTTTTGAAAATAGACCTCAAGTCACTCGATTTTCATCTAAAGCAATGTCAATCTTTCCAGTAATTCTCAGAAAATTTGCCTTTGTAATATCAGATGGTTTGTAAAGTCGTTTAGGTCCAACTTTGTCACTCAATATGATGTCCATGGTGGAAATTAGTTGGCTTAATACCAGTCCACACAGGTGGTGTGTGTATATTTCTTGACAATATAGGGAAGATTTACGGAGTTCTGGTCCTGGTCAGGAAATTCTGAATTGTTTGATTTTGGTCAAAATCACACAAACTTATTTATCCATGGAGGCTTTTGGTCTCCCAGAGATGGCCTAATCTAAGACCACAAAACCAGAAGCAGCCAACAGCTAATTTTTGTGTGATTTTGTGAAAACCTAATACTTCAAACTCTCCTACTAGGAGAGATTGAAATTTTACCTGTAGGAAAATATTAATTTCTATGAAAGTTTGGTTTAAGTAGCTTTGTCCACCTTATTACATATGGCTTACAAAGTTATGTGAAAAATAGAATGAGCAGAATACTTAGCCGACAGCTCAAAGACTTTTGAAAAATAACCTCTAGGTGGCGATAGAGCTCTGTTTCTGCTCTGACATCTTTGGGTTCCTATTGAAACAGTCTCCACTAACAATTTGTGATAATTATTAACCTGATGACTATCAGTATTCCCTTACCTCTCGCAGTTCCACTTACCTTAATGATAATTTCTTTATAGTGCTCTGTTTATAAAACACATTTCTTCGAGTCTTCCACAGATCTTGTTTTGCGTTTCTTGTCAATGACTTGGCTCAAAAATATGGACCAGTAGAGTCTCATAATATCCTATACTGTATATACTGTATAAGGCATCTTTAAAATATACTGATTCTTTTTTTACTGTCATTTGCTTTGAGGAGGACAGTAAGAGCCCTTTAAGTGTGCCTGGAAGCCACTTTTTCCCCATGATAAATGGCAGATTCCAAGAATTTTATTTCTTTTCTGTGGCTGAACCTTCACTTAAAAGGCTTTGCTTATGCAACCTAGGTTCTCCATGGTACAAGCAGGGTTGACCCACAGGGCACATTCACTTTGTTGAAATAGCTGAGTCTCCATGGGTGAACTGAGATGTCAGAAACCACAGTATGAGAATAGGAACTGGCTTCAGAGTCCAGTTTTAGGGCAGTGGCTTTTCTGAATTGAGGAATCAGAGTTTAGCATCTTCAGAGGACCTCCTGTATGGAAGCCAGTGTCAGGAACGTCTCTCTACAAAACTCAACTCACCTCCTCCCTTGTACCCATTTTTTTTCCCTTCTGGGTCCAATGCTGCCCACCATTCTTGTTAATCCTTTTCATTCTATTAAGTGAAACAAGGATATTTACTGATAATAGTCTAATACAGCAAAGATGTTTTCATCTAACAAGGTATTCTTTACTATTAGGATAAAGCAGTGGTTAAGACCTTGGAATTTAGAGTGAGAGATGTAGGCAGAGTTAGCCTTGCCACTTACTAGCTGTGCAGCCATGGGAAAATCAGTTCACGTCTCCAAGCTTGGTTTCCTGAACAGTACAGTGAAAGCAAGACCTCAGAGCCTCACTGTGAGGATCAAATGAAATGTCAGTGGGTATAGTGATTAGCACTGAGAGAGCATGTCATAAGTGGTAGCTCTTACTATTTTTAATATTATTTATACAGAAGTGAAATTATAATGGCACCTGATAGTAATTTTAAAGCATGGACTTGGATAATAGTTTATAGAGAATTTTACCATTTTCTTTGTGCTTTCTGGTGCTTTGAAGATTTTGTATTAACAACATAATTGGGAATTTTCACATAGGATATTTTTAAGATTAAAAAAATCAATATGTATTTACTGCAATGCTTAATAAACTCTTTTGCCAAGACAACTGTGGTGGGCAAAATAATGCCCCTCCCTCCAAAGATGTCCATGTTCTGATGCCCAGAAAATAAATGTGTTGCCTTAAATGGTGAAAAGGGACTTTGAAGATGTGGTTAAGGGTTTGCTAAAGACCTTGTGATGAAAAGATTTTTACTGGATTCTCCAGTGGAGCCAATCTAATCAAACGAGCCCTTCAAAACAGAAAACTTCTGTGGGCTGTGGTTAGAGAGAAATGTAATGACAGAGGGTGCAAGAGATGCCATGTGAGGAGAACTCAGTCTGCCTTTGCTGACTTCAAAGGTGAAGGGAGAGGGCCACATGACTAGGACTGCCAGTAGTCTCTAAAGCTAAAAGAGACAAGTTAACAAATTCTTCCCTAGAGAGGAGTATAGTTCCTGCCAACACCTCACACTTAACCCACTGAAATCTGTGTTAAATGTCCAAACTACAGAACGGGAAAATAATACATTTGTAGTGTTTTCAATCACTAGGTCGGAGAAGGCAATGGCACCCCACTCCAGTACTCTTTCCTGGAAAATCCCATGGATGGAGGAGCCTGGTAGGCTGCAGTCCATGGGGTCGTGAAGAGTCGGACACGACTGAGCGACTTCACTTTCACTTTTCACTGTCATGCATTGGAGAAGGAAATGGCAACCCACTCCAGTATTCTTGCCTGGAGAATCCCAAGGATGGGGGAGCCTGGTGGGCTTCCGTCTATGGGGTTGCACAGAGTTGGACACAACTGAAGCGACTTAGCAGCAGCAGCAGCAGCAGCAGCAGCAACCACTAAGTTGATAGTACTTTGTTACAGCAGCAATATGAAACTAATAACAAAAAAAAATCTAAATATTTACCAGTGTTTAAGTTTTTTTCTCATGTATAGACCCTCTGCCATAATCAGCAACCAAATTGCTGCCCTTAGGGACAGTGTCATTAAAATCATAAATGCTAATAGTGGGAACAACTTCAGCAATCATCTAATTCAAGTCTTATATTTTATACATGAAGAAATTAAGGCCTGGAGAGGTCTGTGACTTAGCTTGGAAACATTATAATGCTTCAAATGGCCAATAACAGAAAAGCTTCAATCACCCTGATTTTTAAAAATACGTTTTTTTATCTTTTGGCCATGCCATATGCAGAGTCCTAATTTCCCAATCAGGAATTGAATCCATGCCCCCTGTATTGACAGCACAGAGTCTTAACCACTGGGTCACCAGGGAAGTCCCTCACTCACCCTGATTTATACAATAAGGAGTTTCATCATCTCATGAAAGAAGAAACAAGCCAGGCTTCCCCACAGCATATCAGGACTCTGACTGATGGAATCTTCCTTGGCTCTGGGTATCAGCAAGATGACTGCGCCAACACTAAGCCTCACTTCCACATGTGACAATGCCCAGAAAAAGAATGGGAGTGTCTCATCCTGTATCTCCTTCTTAACGGTGAAGAATAATTTCCCTTACGCCCCTCAGTTATATGTGCTGTGAGTCTGAGCATGAAATCTACATCCAGACTGACTGTGTTTGCATAACAATGCTGCTACTTAGCAGCTTCATAACCTGACTTGGGCAAATTATTTAACCCCTTTGTGTCTCATTGTCCTCACCTGTAAAATGCAATGAATATATTTTGCCTGCCTCATTGAGTTTGGGGAGGACTGAAGCAGTTATTGTGTTGCATGACTTAGAACATTTTCCGGCACATGGTGAATATGTACCCATGTGTGCTCAGTCACGTCTGAGTCTTTGCGACCCCGTGGACTGTAGCCCACCAGGATCCTCAGTCCATGGGATTCTCCAGGCAAGAATACTGGAGTGGGTTGCCATTTCGCTTTCCAGAGGATCTTCCCAATCCAGGGATTGAACCCACATCGTGTGTCTCCTGCATTGCAGGTGGGTTCTTTACCACTGAGCCCCCATTGAAGCCCCCATAGTGAATATAGTAGCTACAAATTTGTTCAAGTGTGTCCCAGGTGACTCAGTGATACAGAATCTGGGCATCAATGCAGGGGATGCAGGTGACGTGGGTTCAATCCCTGGATCAGGAAGGTCCCCTGGAGAAGAGAATGGCAACCCACTGCAATATTCTTGCCTGGAAAATCCCATGGACTGGTGGGCTACAGTCCATGGGATCGTAAAAAGTCAGACATGACTGAGGGACTAAGCACCAATTCGTACAAGCCTCCTTGGATCCAAAACCTTACAGTAGTCTCCTTCCACAGTGACTCTGGGCCCAGCCACATGACTTGTTTCGACTGTTGAAATGATTCTGGGCACAAGGATGGCAGAAACTTGAAAGACACTTGTTGCTCTTGAACACTGCTCTTGGATGAAGCCACCTAGGTAGGGTAACCCGCTAAAGAAAAGAAATACATTGCTTCTGTAGCCCTGGCCAACAGGTAGATGGATGAATGAGGCTATCCTAGGTCATCGAGTCACCAGTCATCCCCCAGGCTGATCACAGACAGCTGTGCAAGCCCTCATGAGTTAAATTGCAGATTAAAGTCACTGAGTTATAGGGTGGTTTGTTATGTAGCAAAGGCTAACTGATACAGTAAGCACTCAAAAAGAATTAGTTATCCTCTGCTGTCAATTCTCACTGATTCATTACCAACAATGGAGTGATGTAAATAATCATGGCAACGGTTCGCTCAGACCAGAGGCCCTCCTCCTTGCCTGTGTGTCGTTAATCGTATGTGAAGTATTAGCAAGTGGCAGAGGTGATTGTGCCATGCAGCGAGGGTTGGGAGGAATCATTTGATCGGGAGTAATCACTGAGAAGGAATGGATGTTGGGATGTCAGTCATCAAAATCATTACACGCATGATCACACAGCTGGTCAGTAGCAGCACAGTGAGATTGTCTGGCTCTCCTGAGCCTCTGCCTGCTGGTTTTTCTATCACTGCATTCTGTGGAAGATGGTGATACCCTCAGGCACTCACAATAAGTTAATTATTGGGCATATTGTCCAACAGCAGAGGGAAACTTGTTCACACTGTTTTTCTTTGAGCTGCACATATTCTCAGGCAAAATAGAAAACTTCACATACCATTACTGAGACCTATTTTCTTTTTTTCCTTTATGTCCAGCAGCTGCTGAGTGTTCAGCATCAGATATGAGAAAGTAAGCCAAATATACTGGAGGAAAACCTAGAGAAAGCAAGCTCAGCTTTAAAAAAAAAAAAAAAAAGCTAAGTTTGCTGACTCAAGAGCCCAGGACAGCTTAATAATATTGAACAGAGAAAAACCAATTAAACACTTTAAACTGCTATTCTGGGGCTCACCAGAACAACACAGATCAAAAGAGGAAATATTCAATTATTACTAGCAGCTGGATTTTCATGAAAGTTTTTTTTTTTTTTTTTTTTTTTAGTTAAGCCAAGTCCCTCTCTTGCTGCTGCTTCCAGGAGGGCTAAGAGATTTTTCAATCTCCAGAAAGTACTCCACTGTGGATTTGCCCACAGAGATATTAAAAGAAATCCTAATGGCCTAATGCACATCTCTGAGTGGCCCACTCTTTTCAAAAACTTTCAGGGGCTTCCCATGGCTTGTCAATATCCTTGACCTGGAAGACAAAGCTTTTTGCAGTATGATCCCCTGTCCTATAGCTTTCTCTATTACTCTACCTACTTGTGGCCTAAATTCTTGACATATTATGGGGCTACCCTGGTGGTTTGGATGGGAAAGAATCCACCTGCAATGTGGTAGACCTGAGTTTGATCCCTGAGTTGGGAAGATCCCCTGGAGGAGGGCATGGCAACTCACTCCATTATTTTTGCCTAGAGAATCTCAAGGACAGATGAGCCTGGCGGGCTACAGCCCATGGGGTTGCAAAGAGTCGGACAGGATTGAGCAACTAAGCACAGCATACCATCATTTAATGAATCCTGTCCTCTACTTTCATTGTCTGTGTCTGTGCCCCACTCCATTCCCATTTTCCATATATCCTCATTGACAAGTGCATTTTTAAGAAATCTCAAATGCAAACTTCATGAAGCCTTTCCTTATCTTTAGTTGAAACTCACCAGCCATGGACCATCTGCCATACTTAACTTGTAGCTCAGAAGAACACATACCAGAAGAGCCATGAGGAACCTGCCTTGTGCTGGGAGATTCTAAGGAGGTTTCAAAGAGGCGAGGCCATTTCTGGACCAGATGCTATCAGACAGTGGGAATGCTTGGTAACTTGGTATTATGGTAACTTTTTTCTAAGAGGCAGGAAAATTAAAGCCATGCTAGAGCTCTTGGTGCAGAAGTACATATTAAACAGAAGAGTGGATCACTTTGTGACTTTACTATTGCAGAGTGTCCTTCCCTCCGTGGCTCTGTTTGATCATTTTTTATGTACACTGCATGTATATATTCTGTTTATAAACCCTGTGTGTTATGTCCAGTGGGGACATCTCAGGTCTCAGGACTGTTTTTCCTTTTCTTCTGTGCAGCTAGTTTGATTCATCCTCTCAGGATCTCCATAGCACAGCGATGAGGGAAATGTCCCACAGATACATCAACAGGGGCCCTCATAAATTGTTCTTTTGTTTCTAGTTGACACTTAAATCTGTTATATATCCCACTAAAAACACAACTGATTTCATGTCAATGTATGGCAAAACCACTTCAATATTGTAAAGTAATTAGCCTCCAAGTAAAATAAATTAAAAAAAAACACAACTTGTTTTTAAAATGTAACATGTTTTGCGAAAGAGGAAAATTGGGCATGACTTGACTTGTAGGTCTGCATGGAAGAAGCTGAATAGCAAGTATCACTTTTGGACAGATGGACGTGTTCCCTCCAGTTGCCCACAGCCCCAGCCTCTCACACTGTGTAGGCTTATCCATTTACACTAGACTCATATTCCTTACCAGCTTCCCTAGGGCTGTCTGAGACTATGGTCTCATCTCATCCATGTTTCAGAGTTAAATAAGGGACTGTATAGAAGAGTAAGAAGGATGGAACAGTGCTTGTGAAGGACCAGATACTAAACATTTTAGGCTTTGTGGGTCAGGCAGTCTCTGCAACAGCTATTCAACTGTGACATTAGAGCAAGAAGGCAGCCAGAGACAATACATAAACCAATGACATGGACCCAAAGAAACTATTGCCAAAAACAAGTGGTAGACAGGCTTTAACCCACAGGACTAGTGCTAACTTTGAGGCCCATTTCTGCCATTTGATCACAAGCCAATGACCATGTCCAAGTTTCACATTCTCATCTATAAAATGGTGATACTACTATTTGCCTTACATATGAGAATCCAGGTGGGATATTGTGATGTGAAAAATCTTTTTAAAATATGAAGCACTGTATATTTAAAAGATACTCTTAGCTTATATAGCCATATATTTAGGGAACAGAACCGTTCATCTTTCTGCAGCAAGATTGTGGTAGGCCTGGAAATGTGCCACGTAAATCTCCCTTCAAGGAGAGACTGTGAAGAGTGTGCTCAGATGCTGAGAGCAACCTCGCCCGAGGCAGACATCATTGTGAGTGAGCAAGATGGGAGTATGAAGTCTCTGCCATTTTGGCCTCAGTTCTCATAGGCAGTACTCATTGCAGAGCATTGCTAGATTGGCCAAGGCTTTGTGGGATCTGCACAATGTCAGTCCAACTTTTCCTTCTGCTCAATCATGCTTCACGAGTGGATCATTAGTAAATATCTTGTACCCTGACCTCCGCCTGGGGTATGCTTCTGGAGAGAACAACCTGTAACAATGATAATTGAGCTCCTACTATGTGTGTTGTTCCTTTTGCATATTCCCTTTCTTCATTCCAAGAACATACCCAGACCTTGCCTTGGGACCATTTGTGTTCTTTGAAGATAATCCTCCTTTTGGGCCAAAATCTCTAATGCAAATATGCTTGAGCTTGAAGGGTCTGGATGGAGGGATGACCTGAGAGGGGAGTAGCCAACCCTAGGGGAATGGGATTAGTCTGGACCAGGAAGGGATCAGTGGTTTGAGCTCTGTGTTCTGTAAGCACCAAGACCTGCCCACCATGTATGTATAGCACCCCAGCAGAATTACATAACTCAGAGTCTGGAACTGAGAAATTGGGGTACTGATACTAGCAAAACTCCTGGATCCAGAGGACCTCTTCTAGTCAGGCTTGGCCCATAGATCAGCAGCCAGATGGGAACTGACAATCAAATTTATTTTAAACTTTTCAAAGAATAATGTGATGCATTTTACATAGCATAGTTATTAAACCAAATCCAGCCAGCTGCAGTTATATCCCTTTTAGAAACATTTTCCGAACAAATATGCTCAATTGTTTTTGAGAAAATCTACAACAAATGTTCAAGTACTCATTGGATTCATAAAGGTATATGAAGCACCTACTGTACCCCTGGCCTTCTGCTGGGCACCTAGTGATAAACAAGATAGATGTGATCAGTAAAGAAGTTGCAGCTACCCTTTCTTCTGCTACTGCCAGCAGTGTGTCAGGACCAGGCAGCTGGAATTACAGGAAGCCGACAAGGCCTTCTAATCTTGAAGGGGTCAGTGCAGCCTCCTGCCACTTCCTGGGAGATTCTGATTCAGTTCAGTGCGGACAGCATCTCAGAGGCTGCCAGGACCTGTGACCCTCTTCCTGAGTGCTTTCTTTGACTTCATGAACAAGACAGGCCTGAGGTGTGTGTGTGCAAGGAGAGAGGAGGATATGGATTTATTTTTTTGGGGAACAGCCCTCAACCACTGCAAACAAGAGTTGGACGATAAATACCCCTGCTTGCTTGCCCCTGGGGTGGGAGAACCTGCAGATGTGCTCTGCAACATCTCCGGAGGTCCCCAGTGGGATTCAGCCACGCTTGCCCACAGCAGTAATATGCTCACTAACACAACCTGTCTTGGCTTCCTTCCTTCCCTTCCCCGTCTCATTTTCCCAGTCCTATTCCAGGATCACCTAGCAGACTACAAGCACTTATATCCTTATCTTGGCATCATTTCCTGGGGAACATAAACTAAGATCCTACCACCTTCAGGCATGCATCAATCTAGGGGGAAGGGATGCTGTGACCACTCTTATGTCTACTCCAGTACCATGTATGCATGAAAAATTCATCTCTGGGTCCATATTGATAAATGCACACTTACAGAGTGTTGTTCAGTTGCCAAATCATGTCCAGCTCTTCACAACCCCATGGACTGCAGCACACCAGGCTTCCCTGTCCTGCACCATCTCCTCAAGTTTGCCCAAGTTCATGTCCATTGAATCGGTGATGCCATCCAACCATCTCACCCTCTATCGCTCTCTTCTTCTGCCTTCAATCTTTCCCAGCATCATGGTCTTTTCCAATGAGTCAGCTGTTTCTCTCAGGTGGCCACAGTATTGGAACCTCAGCATCAGTCCTTCCAATGAGTAGGGATTGATTTCCTTTAAAATTGACTGATCTGACCTCCTTGCTGTCCAAGGGACTCTCAAAAATCTTCTCCAACACCACAGTTCAAAAGCATCAATTCTTCAGCACTCAGCCTTCTTTATGGTCCAGCTCTCATGACTACTGGAAAGACTATAGCCTTGACTATGTGTACCTTTGTTGGCAAAGTGATGTCTTTGCTTTTTAACACACTTTCTAGGTTTGTCATAGCTTTCCTGCCAAGAAGCAATCATCTTTTAATTTCATGGCTACAGTCACCATTCACAGTGATTTTAGAGTCCAAAAAGAGAAAAAATCCATCAGTGCTTCTACCTTTTCCCCTTCTAGTTGCCATGAAGTGATGGGACCGGATACCATGATCTTAGTTTTACTGATATTGAATTTTAAGCCGGCGTTTTCAGTCTCCTCCTTCACCCTCATCAAGAGACTCTAGTTCTTCTTCACGTTCTGCCATTACAGAGGTATCATCCATACATCTGAGGTTGTTAATGTGCTTACAGAGTAGCATATCTCTAAGCACTCTGTCATAGGCTGAAAACTGTAGACAAACAATTTGCTCTGTATTCCTAATGAACAGAAAGTGCACTGGGGGCAGATGTGGGTTACTCCTGCTTCCCTCCACACTAAGCATGATGTTGGCGACCGAGTAAGTGCTCTTGATGGAGCTGAGTTTCTTCTCCAGGGAATTGACCCCTGCTAGTAACTAAGCAGATCTTTAAGGAGTCAAGTAGTTCCCTTAATCCACATTTCTAGTTACTCTTTGGAGTCTGAAAGAATGATCTTGTGGTTTCTTGAGTGAAAGAATTGAATGCCTCTGCATTTCCATGGAGTCTTTGAGCATTTATATGCAAAGTAAACAGACACGATTAAAAGCAGATATCAACAAACACAATCTAAAAAGGGCCATATACTAAACATTTTAGGCTTTGTGGCTGGTCTCCATCACAACTACCCAATTGTGCCATTCTAACACAAAAAGAACCAGAGGTAATGCGTAAATGAATGTTAAAAAAAAATTTATTCACAAAAACAGGTGGCAGACTAGATTTAGCCCATGAGACTTAGTTTTCTGACATTTGTTCTAAGGCAGCATTGTCAAACGGAACTCCCTGCAAGATGAAAATATTCTGTAATCTGAGATATCCAGTGTGGTAACTAAACTGTGGCTAATGCTACTGAGATTTACATAGGCACATGTGGCTAGTGACTACCATACTGGACACCACGTGGTGGTGTTGGGCCAATCTTGCAAACCCCTGACCACTTAATCATGTTTCTGTCAACATTTCTGCCCCAACTGTTTATTCATTGGGAAACAGTGTCGGAAATAATGAAAGTGAGAATGACATATGTTCTGTCTTTCCAGTGAAACTGACAGCCTCCCTTTTGCTTTCTTTTTGGTTGGCTGAATATCAAACATATGCAGGAGACAAGACATGATTTCTCCATGGGCATGCTAAGGCATGGGTAAAGCTCTTAGGCATGTAGTTCATGAGCTTCTGTGTCTCTGCCAATAATTCAGACATCTTCAGGTGGTCTGAGGTATGAGTACAAGCCTCATCAAGATTGGGGCTAAAGTTTTTCTTCTCAATAGGCTTTTTCACTTTACTAGTACTGTCAGCTCCAAAATTCTGACCTTTGAGCTGTTGATGACTCAATTTTGGCAAGCTCAGTTTCCATGCCACCCCCCTCTCCTTTTTAAAGTGTGCTTTTCAAAACCAGCCTAACAGGGATCATTTCAGCACACGATGGAATGGGCACTTATTGAGCAATAAACTTGTGAATTTATGCTTATGGGTTTCCAGAAGCAACTTTGCCACAATCCTGTGAAATCTTGCTCACAGTTCATCGAGCTCTGACTGGATCTTGAATTATAGTTGATGCTCCAAACAGAAAGTAATATTTGTCACATTCTATAACTATATGTTCTACAGCTTTAGAAAACTATGAATTGCTTTGACAAATTCGCTCTGCTTGAGCTGAAATAACTCTATACATCCTGGACCACACACTTCTAGGTGCCACTGTGTTTTATGTAAGAAAGTATACATGCCAAAATTTGATGCATTTTCACAAGCTCAATACAGACATGGAACCAGCATGTGGAATCGACATCTTTACTTGTAACCTTTTTTCTGTTATTTATTTATTTAGTTTTTTTTTAATTTCACATAAACTGAATCAATCATGTATGCACTATATCTGGATCCTTTTACATGTGAGATCCATCTATTCCATTTTGCTATATACAGTTATAAATTGTTCATTTTCATGTATTATGATATTCCATTGTGTGAACGTTCCACAATTCATTTATCCACTCAACTCTAGATGAATATTTCTGATTTCTAAACAATTCTAAACAAAAGTTTATAATAAACAGAGTTGTTATGAACATGCTGGTACCTGTCTTTGGTGCACATATGCATAATTTCTGGATCATTGGATATACATATACTCACTTTAGGAGATCTTGCCGAACAGTTTTGTAAAATGGTTGAATGATTTCACACTCCCACCTATAATGTATGAGAATTCCACTTTAAATCCTTACCAACACTTTAATTTTCTTAATTTTTTATAATTTATTTTATTGAAGTATAGTTGATTCACAATGTTGTGTTAATTTCTTCTGTACAGCAAAGTGATTCAGTTATATTTTTTTCCATGTAGAATATCAAATATATTAATATTTGCCTGTTCTATCCAGGAGGACCTTGCTGTTTATCCATCCTATATATAATAGTTTGCATCTGCTACTCCCAAGCTCCCAATCCATCTCTCTCCTACTCCATCTACCCTCTGGAAACCACAAGTCTGTTTCCAATGCCTGTGAGTCTGTTTCTGTTTCTTGAAATTCATTTGTGTCATTTTTCACGTTCCACATAAAAGTGATACTATATGGCATTTGTCTTTTTCTGACTTACTTCACTTAGTATAATAATCTTTAGGTCCTTCCGTATTGCTGCAAATGATATCATTTATTCTTTTTTATGACTGAGCAATGATCCACTGGGTGTGTGTGTGTATCACATCTTCTTTATTCATTCATCTGTCAATAGACATTTAGATGATTTCCATGTCTTGGCTACTGAAAATAGTGCTGCTATACAGGGGTGCCTGTATCTTTTTGATTTATAGTTTTGTCCAGGTATATGCCTAGGAGTGGGATTGCTGAATCATACAGCACCTCTATTTTTAGTTTTATAAGTTACCTCTATACTGTGCTCCATAGTGGCTGCACCAATTTACATCCCCACTAACAGTGTAGGAGGGTTCCCTTTTCTCCACACCCTTTCCACCATCTGTTATTTGTAGACTTTTTAATGATGGCCATTCTGACCAGTGTGAGGTAGAACCTTATCATAGTTTTGATTTACTTTTCTCTAATAATTAGCAATGATGAACATTTTTTTATGCCTATTAGCCAGCAGCCACCTGGATGTCTTCTTTGAAGAAATGTTTATTTAGGTCTTCTGCCCATTTTTTGATTAGGTTGTTTATCTTTTTATACTGAGTTGTATGAGCTGTTTTTATATTTTAGAAATTAATCCCTTGTTGGTCACATCATTTGCAAGTATTTTTTCTCAGTTAGTAGGTTGTCTTTTCATTTTGTTTATGGTTTTCTTTGCTGTGCAAAAGCTGATAAGTTTAAGTCTCACTTTGTTTTTGCTTTTATTTCTGTAGCCTTGGGAGACTGACCTAAGAAAACATTGCTATGATTTATATCAGAAAATGTTTGGCCTACGTTCTCTTATGGTATCATGTCTTCTACATAAGTCTTTTAAGCCACTTTGAGTTTCTTTTTGTGTATGATGCAGGGATGTGTTCTAATTTTATTGATATGCATGTGACTGTGCAACCTTCCCAGTCACCACTTGCTGAAGAGACTGTCCTTCCTCCATTGTATATTCTTGCCTCCTTTGTCAAAGGTTAATTGACTGTGGATGTGTGGCTTTATTTCTGGATCTATATTGTTCCATTGATCCATGTGTCTGTTTTTGTGCCAGTGTCATGCAATTTGATTACTGTATCTTTGTAGTATTTTCTGAAATTTAGGAGAATTATGCCTCCTGCTTTGTGCTTTTTTCCTTAGGATTACTTTGGCAATTCTGGGCCTTTTATGATTCCATATAAATTTTAGGATTATTTCTCCTAGTTCTCTGAAAACTGTCAGGGGTAATTTGATAGGGATCACATTAAATCTGTAGATTGCTTTGGGTAGTATGGCCATTTTAACAATATTCTTCCAATCCAACAGCATTGGATACCTTTCCATTTCTTTGAATCATCTTCAGTTTCCTTTATTAGTGTTTTATAGTTCTCAGCATATAAATGTTTCACTTCCTTGATCAGTGTTATTTCTAAGTATTTTCTGATGTGATTTTTAAAGGGATTGTTTTTTACATACCCTTTCTTATATTTCATTGTCAGTGTAAAGAAAAACAACTGATTTCTGGATGTAAATCTTGTATTCTGCTACCTTACTGCATTTGATTATTCTAATATTTTTTTGTGTGGAGTCTATAGGATTTTCAATATGGAGTATCATATCATCTGCATATAATGACAGTTTTACCTCTTCAATTTGGATAGATTTTATTTTTTCTCTTATCTAACTGTTGTCACTAGAACTTCCAATACTGTGTTGAATAGAAGTGGTGAGAGTAGGTATCCTTATCTTCTTGCAGATTTTAGTGGGAAAGCTTTCAGTTTTTCAGTATTAAATATTATATTGGCTGTGGGTTTATCCCATAACTTTGATTATGTTGAGATATGTTCCCTCTATACCCACTTTTGTAAGAGTTTTTTTTTTTTAATATCATAAATGGATGTTTCAGTTCAGTTCAGTTCAGTCGCTCTGTCGTGTCCGACTCTTTGTGACCCCATGAATCGCAGCATGCCAGGCCTCCCTGTCCATCACCAACCCCCAGAGTTCACCCAAACTCATGTCCATCAAGTCGGTGATGCCATCCAGCCATCTCATCCTCTGTCGTCCCCTTCTCCTCCTGCCCCCAATCCCTCCCAGCATCAGAGTCTTTTCCAATGAGTCAACTCTTCACATGAGGTGGCCGAAGTACTGGAGTTTCAGCTTTAGCATCAGTCCTTCCAAAGAACACCCAGGGCTGATCTCCTTTAGAATGGACTGACTGGATCTCCTTGCAGTCCAAGGGACTCTCAAGAGTCTTCTCCAACACCAGTGTTCAAAAGCATCAATTCTTAGGTGCTCAGCTTTCTTCACAGTCCAACTCTCACATCCATACATGACCACAGGAAAAACCATAGCCTTGACTAGACAGACCTTTGTTGGCAAAGTAATGTCTCTGCTTTTGAATATGCTCTCTAGGTTGGTCATAACTTTCCTTCCAAGGAGTAAGCGTCTTTTAATTTCATGGCTGCAATCACCATCTGCAGTGATTTTGGAGCCCAAAAAAATAAAGTCTGCCACTGTTTCCACTGTTTCCCCATCTATTTCCCATGAAGTGATGGGACCGGATGCCATGATCTTCATTTTCTGAATGTTGAGCTTTAAGCCAACTTTTTCACTCTTTCACTTTCATTAAGAGGCTTTTTAGTTCCTCTTCACTTTCTGCCATAAGGGTGGTGTCATCTGCATATCTGAGGTTACTGAAATTTTTCCTGGCAATCTTGATTCCAGCTTGTGCTTCTTACACCTCAGCGTTTCTCATGATGTACTCTGCATAGAAGTTAAATAAGCAGGGTGACAATATACAGCCTTGATGTACTCCTTTTCCTATTTGGAACCAGTCTGTTGTTCCATGTCCAGTTCTAACTGTTGCTTCCTGACCTGCATATAGGTTTCTCAAGAGGCAGGTCAAGTGGTCTGGTACTCCCATCTCTTTCAGAATTTTCCACAGTTTATTGTGATCCACGCAGTCAAAGGCTTTGGCATGGTCAGTAAAGCAGAAATAGATATTTTTCTGGAACTCTCTTCCTTTTTCCATGATCCAACGGATGTTGGCAATTTGATCTCTGGTTCCTCTGCCTCTTCCAAAACCAGCTTGAACATCTGGAAGTTCATGGTTCACGTATTGCTAAAGCCTGGCTTGGAGAATTTTGAGCATGACTTTACTAGTGTGTGAGATGAGTGCAATTGTGCGGTAGTTTGAGCATTCTTTGGCATTGCCTTTCTTTGAGATTGGAATGAAAACTGACCTTTTCCAGTCCTGTGGCCACTGCTGAGTTTTCCAAATTTGCTGGCATATTGAGTGCAGCACTTTTGCAGCATTATCTTTCAGGATTTGAAATAGCTCAACTGGAATACCATCGCCCCTACTAGCTTTGTTCGCAGTGATGCTTTCTAAGGCCCACTTGACTTCACATTCCAAATGGTTGTTTAATTTTGTCAAATGCTTTTTTTGCACCTATGGAGAAGACTGTGTGGTTTTTGTCTTTTGTTGATTTGGTGTATCACTTTGATTTGCATAGTTGAGCCATTCTTGTGACCCTCAGTTGAATCACATTTGGTTGTGGTGTGTGGTCTTTTTTATGTGTTGTTGGATTTGGTACCCTAATATTTTGTTGAGAATTTTTGCATCTATAGTCATCAAAGACATTGGCCTGTAATTTTTTGTTGTTATTCGTGGTGTTGTCCAGTTTTGGTATCAGGGTGATGATGGCTTCATAGAATATCTTTGGGAGTATCCTCCTCTTCAGTTTTGGGAAGAATTTGAGAAGAACTGGTATAAGTTCTTTTTGTATGTTTGGTAGAATTCCCCTCTGATGCCATCTGGTCCTGGGCTTTTGTTTGTAGGGAATTTTTGATTCTATTTCACATTGACTGATCCGACTCTTTGTGACCCCATGGACTGTAGTCCGTGGAATTTTCCAGGCTAGAATACTGGAGTTGGTAGCCTTTCCCTTCTCCAGGGATCTTTCAAACCCAGGTCTGCTGCATTGCAGGCAGATTCTTTACCAGCTGAACCACAAGGAAGACCCATCTACTGATCAACTTATTCAAATTTTCTACTTCTTTTTGATTCAGTTTTAGTGGGATGTATGTTTCTAGAAATTTGTCCATTTCTTCTAGGTTGTATAATTCATTGGCATATAATTATTGCTAGTATTCTCTTACAGTTTTTTTTTTTTTTTTTTTTTTTGCATTTCTGAATTATCAGTTGTTATTTTTCCTTTTAATTTCTTATTTTTTTTTTTTTGGGGTCCTCTCTTCTTCTTGGTGAGCCTGGCCAGAATTTTGTCGATTTCATTACCCTTTCCAAGAACCAGCTCTTGATTTTATTGATTTTTTTCTTTCTTTTTTTTAATTTTCTATTTGACTTATTTCTTATGTGATCTTTACTATTTTCTTCCTCCTGCCTATACCTGACTTTGTTCTTATTTTTCTAATTCTTTTTGAGTGGTAGGTTAGATTATTTGAGATTTTTCATGTTTTTGAAGAGGATCAACTGCTTTTCTTTGTTTATTTTTTGAATTTAGTTTTTGAATATATAATACAGTTTCAAGTTCAAAAACAAAAATATTTTAAAAAATATACCAATTATATCCCTTCCACTGTCATGTTAAGTTCAACCAGGTCTCACTATTCCTCTCTTCATGAATAACCTTTTTTTTTAAATTACTTTTAGTTAGGTTTAGTATTTTATTATTTTCCTATGACTTCAGGGCTTCTTTGTGCAGTGTGGTCCAAATTAAATGTGCAACAACTTTTCCATGGAAAGTAGCAGAAAATCAAGACAGTGGCCCCACTTTGAATAGTGCAGGAGGTGGGCTTTTTAAATTAATTATTAATTAATTTTTGTTTACCCTAGGACTTTTTTCATGCTGTCAACACTATATTGACAACAGTTGAAATGATAGCCATTATGTTCAATCATAGGGCAAGAAGCAGAAGCCTAATTTGCAAATTATTCCACATCTGAAAGATGAGATTTGTACATGCTATCTAGTGCAGCTATTTTGTCGGGACTAAAGAAATGGGTATTTTAAGAATAAAGCTTGAAAACCAAATATCTAAGATGTAAGTCATTCTGTTCATCCTCTAAGCTGTGAATTCTCTGAACAGAAGGACTCATAGGCATTACAGGAATTACATAAGCAAGCATGTATGATTTGTTGTGGATATGCTGACTTAATTGGGCTGGCTAATATTGGGCTCTTTACTCCCCAGTTCCTGAGCACCTCGCTAGTAGTAAGTTGGACCCTTCAGAAGGTGCATTAGCTCTTTGGATCCATCTGGGCAACATTACCACAAAAAAAATTTGCGTAAAGAGGATTGCTTTCTCTATAAATGTTTCTTTTTGCAAGCTTGCTGAGGTGCTTAAGTTCCACTTTGAGGAAGAATCAAATAATGCATTCATAAAACTTTGGACTTCTGTGAGTACCCTGTGCCACAGTGGTCATATGTTAGACTTCAGGAGGAAAGTCCTATGTACTCTGCAAGTTATTCACCAAAGGTTGGTGTTGTCAAAAGTAGCAGAGAGATAAACACTTACAATCACAAGTGGTTGCAAGTGTATTTTTCAGACAATTAGAAAACAATCTTTTAGCACAAAATGATCTTGATTTTCCCTCAGTGATAGTAGACATGTGGGAAAGCCTTTGAAATTTCCTTAGGCTTGTATCTGGGAGAACTCTGTGTATGGCTGTGCATAGGTGTAGAATATTGGTTGGCCTCTGGAAATTGAGCTTCTTTCTACCTTGGAGTATTTTAGCATCATATTTTCCCAGAAAGGGCCTCCAAACACATATTATCTCTCCCCAGGAGGAAAAAAAAGTCCAATTATAGCAACTGCTTAGTCAGAGAAGCAACTGAATATAGGTACAGTCATGTGAAGCCAATGCCAACAAATATAATGCATAAACAGGAGAACAGTTCAGCTAATGCCAGGTGCCATATAACTGAAGGAAAGTCTCTTAGTAGTTTTTTTTGGGCAACGGAGCTAGGCACCAAGGTGGTTGAATTATTTCTGATGGCATTTTAAATAAGCATTGTTATTAATTTTAAGGAAAGATTAAGTGTGCTAACCATCACAGTTATTTTGATTTATAATGTGTTATATATTATATATTGATACATTTATGTAATAAGTGCATTAAATACTTTGCAGCAACTAGAAAGACTTCTAAGTTCTGTATAAAATTATATAATAAATATAGTACAATACTTTTAGAACATTCCACAGTTTCAAATTGTAAATCAATCACCAGTTACTTTAACTCCTGTATTAAATAAGGCAATCTGATAGGCTAAGCCATATCTAAAGTTTATGGGTTCCAGAGAAAGCTGTAAATTAAGCTAGCAGAAAAATAATGTATGTTCTGTCCTCATACCTTGTACAGTAAAGAAATGACTGGTCTCCAGCCCAAACCCCTTTCCCTCTCCTCACCTTGGCTCTGTTTCACAAGGGGTCACATAGTTACGTGAACACTCAACCCACGTGTCCAATCTCCATCCTCCATCTACCTACCTCCTCTACAAACAGCCACTTCTTAGCTAATTCTCAGACCCAGGGGTGCACATACCAGCAGCATTTCCACCCTAAAATGCATATAACCAATTAAAAAACCCATATACACCTTGGATGGAGAAGGAAATGGCAACTCACTCCAGTATTCTTGCCTGGAAAATCCCATGGATAGAGGAACCTGGTGGGCAACAGTCCATGGGTTAAAAAAGTTGGACACGACTGAGCAACCAACACACACACCTTGGAAGCTGAAGTGTTGTCTAGAATGAGTTGAGAAAGACTTGAGTTCGAAGTGGACTGCTCACCCTTGGCAGGGTCATAGTCAGTAGAGGACTAAAGCAGGCCCTCAAAGGTACAGGAAACAAGGCAGGAGCTCTTCTTAGCCCTTTCTAACAATGGTACTACTGCCCAAGTGGTTGCTTGGGCCAGTGGGAAATAACAACAGTAACAAGGATTCCAGCTCTCACATAGCTTGCAATTTAATTGATGGAATAAATTTCTTCTTATAAGAATGAGTACAACTCTCAGATATATCTTACCAGGAACTTAAAAGGAGTTGCTTAAGGCAACCTCTTTCAATACACAAAAACAGTGCTTCCTTTTAGGAAATACTGGAAGGAAGCTTTTCTTTGGAAACTTCCCTGTTGCTCACATCCCTTCATTACATCTCCAATAACAGAAACTCTTGAAAGGTATTCTTATCACCTATATCAGGAGTCATTACTTTTTTCTGTAAAGGACTACATGGTAAATATTTCTGGTTTTAAGGGCCATATCTTATTGCATCTGCTGCAAACATTCAGCTCTGTCTCTGGAGTGCAAAAACACATCTAGATAATACATAAACACATCAGGAATGGCCAAGCTCCAATAAAACCTTATTCACAAAAGCAGGCCGTGGACTGGATTAGGCCCCTAGGCCATAGTTTGCATGATTTATATTATGACCAAATAAGGAAGAAAGATAGGAGTTGGAGGTAGGAAAAAAGAAGGAAAACTCTGGGAAATAGAGCCAAATATACATACTCAAAGAAAGAAATATATTTTTAAAAAGACACGAAAGAAGCTGTGTCATAGAATGATATACTGAAGGAATGATTGCAGCTGTGTGTGCATTCATGCACATGGGGCATACACAGAGAACAGCAATAGAAAGCATGACAGATAGAAGTACACGAACGCCAACATCTGATCCTGTTCTCTAATTGTATTTACATATTTAAATATAAATTTATGGAAGAATATTGCAGTAAGTTATTTTAAGTATTAAGCCAGTTTCTAACATTTACTAACAAAACCTTTTCACATCCGCTCTGCCTCATCTTAACTCCAATTTCATATTCTTAAAAAAAATAAAGATGTTGTATTTTATTGCATAGAAAAGTATCTATATTTTAAAATAACATCTATTTATCACCTGTGAGATATCTGTTATCAAAAACTTGCATTGCCTTTTTTAAACTTCAAAATGTGGTTCTAGCAGAAATTATCTTGGGGACTTGGTCTAATTTAATGGAAGGCCAGTTTGAGCCTGAGGAGCATAACATTCTCACCAGTGACCTAAACATCAAGGATGATTTTATTTCCTCTCTTGATTCAGGGAAAAAATTACTGGAAAAACACATAATTTGATTAAGGAAAATTTTACTGAAACTGGAATGATTTAAGTTTAGGATGCTTTCAATAATATTATGAACTTTAGCCATTGTTTGCTTTGCGTTGATTGCCTCTCTGCAGTCAGCCACAGCCGAGGTTTTCAAGGACATCTGGATTGTGGAAAACTTTAGCACATTTATCCTTGACATTTCAGTGGGGGGAAAATGATATTTGCTAATGTGAGAGCTTATTACACATTGCATTTTACCTTGAGAGAGTGTTGATTCTTTGTGATATGCAGATAGTCGTGAAAGTTACATTTGACAATAGAAGTTATATTTTAAGTTTGCTGTTACTGGAAAAATGTACTTTCCTGTAACTGGGGGAAGAGTGTATTGCCTTTCTACACTGCTTCCCTAAAGAACTGATAGGATTTTGTGGACTGTCTCCACTAAGTGTTTGTATGCTTGCTTTCCCTTGGCCACACTCCTTCAATATTTGAGAACTACATATCAGAGCATTTTGCTATTCCCACTGTAAAATATCAGCTTCATTTGCTACAGGTTGGACAGATGGAATGTTTGGGTCCTAAGACAGGGGAAAATACTTCTGTAGGAAAGAAAAGCTTAAAAATAAATAGAAAAATCTAAGCCTAAGCCCAGGGTCCATCTTAATATCCAGTGATGTTAAACTCATTGTTAGGATTCCAGATTGTCAAAGTTGACAGGAACTTTAAAAATCATCTCATCCAAATGCTTCTTTTAACAGAGAAAAAAGGAGGTGACTTATAAGAGGTCCTATGACTAATTTATAGAAAAAAGACAAACAAATCTTACCACCCCAGGATCCTTTCTACTTTGCTGTAACACTGCCTCCTTTTTCCATAGTCTTTTCACAGTTCAATCTGTTCATTCCTTTAAAAAACATTTAGTGTGGTGAAATATCACCTCATGTATATTAGGATGATTCTTATTAAAAAAAACATGTAAGTGTTGGTGAGGACGTGGAGAAAAGAGAAACTTACACACTGTTGATTGGAATGTCAATTGGTACATCCACTACAAAAAACAGTATAGAGGTCAAAAAAATATGAAAAATAGGTCTACCATATGATCCAGCAATCCCACTTCTAGGTATACATCCCAAGAAATTGAAGTTAGGATCTTGATGAGGTACTTGCACTCACATGTTCATGGAAGCATTAGTCATAACAGCCAAGACATGGAAGCAACCTAAGTATCTGTCAGTGGACAAATGGAGAAAGACAGTGTGGTATATATATGCAATGGAATATTATTCAATAGTCTTTCAAAAGAAGGAAATCCTGCCACTTGTGACACCATGAATTAATCTGGAGGACATTATGCTAAATAAAGAAGGCAGACACAGGAGGACAAATACTACATTAATACATTAACTACTACACTAATATGAGAAATTTAAAATAGTCAAATTCATAGAATCAGAGAGTCGAATGATGGTTTCAGGGGCTGGGGGGAGGAATTAATAAGGATTTATTAGTCATAGGGTGCAAAGTTTCAGTTATGCAAGATGAATAAGTCCTAGACATCTACTGTATAGCATAGAGCTTATAGTTAACAGTACTGCATTATCTAGTTAAAAATTTACTGAAATAAAAATTTACTTATGTTAAATGTTCTTATCACTAATAAAAATAATAATAAATTAAGAGAATGGAAGGAAGGTTTGGCAGGTGATATGTTTATGGGATGGGCTTCTTGATAGCTCAGTAGGTAAAGATTCTGCCTGCAATGCGGGAGACCTCAGTTCAATTCCTGGGTTGGCAAGATCCACTGGAGAAGAGATAGGCTATCCACTCCAGTGTTCTTGGGCTTCTCTTGTGGCTCAGCTGATAAATAATCCACCTGCAATGTGGGAGACCTGGGTTCTATCCCTGGGTTGGGAAGATCCCCTGGAGAAGGGAATGGCTACCCACTCCAGTATTCTGGCCTAGAGAATTCCATGGATTGTATGTCCATGGGGGTCGCAAAACGTCAGACACGACTGAGTGACTTTCACTTCACATGTTTATGGCATAGGTTATGGTGATGGTTTTAAGTATGTACGCATGCACGTGTGCTAAGTTGCTTCAGTCATGTCTGACTCTTTGTGACCCTATGGACTGTAGCCCACCAGGCTCCTTGGTCCATGGGATTCTCCTGGGTAGTTATCTCCAAACTCGTCTACATTGAATAGGTACAGCTTTTTGTCTGTAAATCATACGTCAGTAAAGTAGTTTCAAAACAGAAATATTTACTGAACACCTATGATAGGGCAAATGTCCCTAGACACTACAGATATGAGGACATATAAGATAGGTGAGAAGTCACAGACTCAAGAAAGACAGTCATAAAAACTAATATGGTAATCTTTATAAAGCAGAATGGACTGGATGTTCTGGGAACATAAATGAAGGGATAACCCATTTTCCCAGGATTCAGGGTGATACATTTCCTCAAACTGACTCAATTTAGCCGCAAAGGATCAGCTTCTTTAGTTTACTTGGTGCCAGAATGATCAGTATGCAGTCTCTGTTCTTTGTAATCTTCATACATTCAACCTATATTTATTGAATATGTACAATTTATACATAAAGTGATGGAGTTCAAGCCACAGACTTTGCATAGCCTTCACACTTAGGCAGCGTACAACCAAAAAGAAGATAAATTTTAATGGACCTTAACACAGTCTGTAACAAACATAACTAAATAAAGTAGGGTGTGAAGGGAAGAGAGAATACTTCATGAAAAAAAAAAATGAATATGGTAGAAATTCCTGAAATGAGAAATATAATGTAAATAATATTTAAATAAAATTTGATATAGACATATTTGAACGAAAGAGAACATTTAAAAAACCCCATAGCCCTACTAGCTAGAGATAAATAGTAACATTTTGGTATCCAGTTGTTTTCATAGATTTTTCTTAGGTACACAAAATGCAATTTTTTCTCAAAGAAATTTGGTTTATATTGTAGGTATTATTTTATAATCCAAAAATTATACTTGATAATATAGTGTAGGCATATTTCACTCTAGTTAATTCTCTTCTAAAATGTGGTTTTTATACAAGTGTATATCATAGAAATAATTTATTAATGTTTTAGGTTTATCCCTATGTTAATAATTTAAGGTTGTTTCCCATTTTTTTTTTTTTTTGCTCTTATAAGTAGCACCATAGTGAACACACTTGTCCATATATCTTGATTTGACTCTTTGATTCTTTCAAATTCCTAGAACTTGAATCATTAGGTCCCACTTTAAGCTTTTAATACACACAGACCAGTTACTTCCCAGAAAAGTATAGCCATTTTAATCCCATAAATGAGTCACCCTAGATAATAGAGTTACCAATTTAAAAAAAAAAAAAAACCTTTCAGAGGCACAAATTAGGTATCATTTTTACAACTTGTGTTCCTTTGATTTAATAATATATTGTCATGACCTACTTGTATTTGTTTTCCACTGTGAGTTGTTTATGTATGTCCTAAGACTGAGACCAGCAACCAATTTTTATACGCAGTGTGTTTTTCTTTTCTTCCCCCACCTCCCAAAAATCAAACCTGTGTACCTTAAGGTAGTTAAACTGTTGCAAAAAATTTTTAGCCATCTTTTCCTGTTAAATTTGTTTATGGTGCTTCCTGATGTAGGATACAGAATTCTTTTTATCTTCTCCCCCTAAATTTTAACCAGTGTCTCAGAACAATTTAGGAAAAAGGAGTCCATTCCTTCACTTAATATTTTTACTGGAAATTTCACATGTTTCACATACTAATTTTATATTGGGTTGGTTACTGAGCTCTTTATCTTATTTCAATTAACTGATTGCTTTTACATTCATTTCTCTGGTAAATTATTGTGAATTTAAAATGTTACATTTGTAGCATGAATTTCACCATCTATCAGCACAAGTGTCTTTTTTTCAGAATTATCTTGGCCATTCATTCTAAAACACTCATTCAGCTCTACCTGTTTGCTATGCTCTGTTTCAGGCTCTGTGCTGACTTGGTTTTTTTGTAACATTATAATAACATATTATTCATCATAAACTATTTTCACTAGAGACATTTTAGAAAATTCAAAAATATGCAAATTATACAATAAAATACTTACAATCTAATCACCAGCCTTAATACTTTGGACTGTAAACTTGAGTGATAAATATTCCCAATAGATGGATAGTTTTTTTTTAACATGTACTTTGTATATAGACCTCTTTAATTTTAATTTTAAATATATTAACATTTTCCACTGTAACTAAATATTTTATAGCATTGTAATAACTTAGTTGTGTCTCTTGATATGGATATGCTATGCTATGCTAAGTCACTTCAGTCGTGTCCGACTCTGTGCGACCCCGTAGACGGCAGCCCACCAGCCTCCCCCGTCCTGGGATTCTCCAGGCAAGAATACTGGAGTGGGTTGCCATTTCCTTCCAATGCATGAAAGTGAAAAGTGAAAGTGAAGTCGCTCAATCGTGTCCGACTCTTAGCAACCCCATGGACTGCAGCCCACCAGGCTCCTCCATCCATGGGATTTTCCAGGCAAAAGTACTGGAGTGGGGTGTCATTGCCTTCTCCGTGATATGGATATACTGTAACCTGTTTGCACATATTAGATATTTTCAGATTTTACTATTATAAAGTATATCATGATTAGTATCCCCATGCATATGTCTTGCATCTGAGTATTTCTTTAATATATATTCCTGGGAGTAGCTCATCTATTAGAACTTTTCAGAGGAAATTGAAAACAGTTTTGTCACATTTCTAAATATCCCATTGATATTTTGATTAAAATTGCATTTTAAAGTCATAAATTATTTTTTGTCCAGTTGACATCCTTGAACACTGAACTTTCTCTGCTTTGATATATAATTCTCCATTTGTTCGATTATTCTTGAATTTAAAGTATTGTCATTTTCTTTAAACATATCTTTTATTGGTAGACATTTTACTTGGTGTTTAATATTTTGTTTTGCTATTGCAAATGGTCTCTATGTTTGGCAATATCAGGTTGTAAGACATGGTTCTACAGTCAGAATACCTTCTGTTTTTAGTTCTATTTCCACATATTCACAGCTTTTCCAATCAGGCCTTCTAGAAACAGACTACTGACCAAATAGAATGGCAAAGCAGCTCTACCAGTGTACTATATAAGTGACTCAGCTCCTCCAATTCACCTTATCTGCTTGAGTTTTCATTTCTGCTTTTCCTCTCCCTTTCTGCCTTTTGGCATATACAAATTTCCTTCTCTCTGTTTTATGTCTCAGCTCCTGAGATGTTCTAGTGACTGTATCCCTATGTGTATTCACATTAATAGAGAGAATCTAGTTGGTTCAGAGATTACAAATAAAGATTACCTCATTTCGGCAGGCTGAGGCTTTGGATGCTTGCTTAAGAAGGTGGTTGTGGATACAGTGGGTACTCAGACCATATTGTTAATAAAGGAACTTGTTTATTATATTTTAACTAATTTTTATTGTTTTCTAGAAGTTGTATTAATTTTATACAATTATTTTGTAGGCAGATGCTTTGTTGAGATTTATTGTTATTCTAAGAGTTTGAGAAGTTTCTTCTCTTAAATTTCTACATGGATATTTTCTTCAAATAGTAATTCTGTCCCCACCTTTCTAGTACTTATACCTCATTTCTTTCTCTTAATGTATTATCAGTGGATAGATATTCTGGAAGAAAATTACAATACAGTGGAGACAGAAGACATCCTTAATCTTGTTTCTGACTTTAGTGGGATTGGGGCTGTATTCAATATTTAATATGTTGTTAGCTCTTGGTTTGAGACATATAAACTTTATCGTGCTGTGGTGGGATCTTTCTAGTCTTAATTTACTAATAGTCATTATCAAAAACAGACGTTGAATTTAGTACGTTTTTTGAACATCTAATGAGTTGATCATTTATCTTTGGTCTCCACTGCCTAATTGGTATGATACAATATGTTCTATTTTATTTGATTCTATAGATTTTTTAGCCAACATTTGCATAACAGAGGTTTACCAGTTCCTGTAATCCTTCTGACTTTGTTTCCCTTGTCATTCTATAGAAAATACATAGTTGCATTTTTCATCCAAAGTATTATTGTTCAGTAGAGGAGAGTTTGATTTTAGGATTCTTTACCACCTGCAAAGCAGGAGGCCTGGGTTCCATCCCTGGGTTGGGAAGATCCCCTGAAGAAGGGAAAGGCTACCCACTCCAGTATTCTGGCCTGGAGAATTCCATGGATTGTATAGTCCATGGCATCGCAAAGAGTTGGACACAACTGAGCGACTTTCACTTTCATTTTTCTTCTTGTTTCGTTATTCAGGCCTTAGATAATTCTTGCATTTACTTTTGCCAAATGTTATGAATTTACCAATTTTCTCTCCCTGTCTATTAGAGGAATATACATCCCTGCCCATTACCATGAGTTTTTCAGAAATGTCCCATGAGGAAGGTATATGTCCTTTCCCCATGGATGTAAGGTTTGGGCACATACCTTGATTTGCCCAATATATTGCCAATGAACTGGTTATATGTTACAACTAAGTAGAAGCAGAAAGAAAACTTTTGTGTGTTTCAGTCATTTCCTTTCCTCTCTGAAATGAGAAATACATGTTCTATATAGATGCTGATCCTTCAGAAGGGATCCTAGAATGAAGAAGATACATGGAGTAGAGCCTCTGTCACCATAGCCCAAATATAACATAAGTGAAAAGCAAGCATTTGACATAAGACACTGAGAATTGGGGGATGATTTTTACCACAATGTAACCAAATGAAAGCTGAAAACATCAAGAACCTGTCTTTTGAAAAAAATCTGTGTACTTAGACAGTTTTCCCAAATGACTCCTAATTTAACCAGAGTAATGAAGCTAAGTATTTTTATACTATTTTCTGACCTCTTCACAGACTAGCCTAATTGAGCAGAAGCACTTAAACAATGATCCAAGGCCTCTTTGTTAGAAATAGAGGACAAAGAAGAAAGTTACTCACACGGCTAATTCCCTCTAATTGTGTTACTGAGCAAATCTTTTTAATATCTTGATGTTCTTCCATTAGATACATATAGTACCCAAGGGATGAATATTATGTTAGTTATGCATCTCAAACCCCTATTTATTTGCTGTTGCCAGCTTCTCAGTTGGTTGATGGATTAGTAAGAATGACTTCATTGTCAAGTTCTGGATTAAAGCCTCATTCAAAATATATGAGCTGAACTACAATAGTAAAAGACTTTTACAACCAAAAGAAGGACTTTTTTGTTTCATTAACTTATTCATAAATCATGCTGAGATAAGCAAGATTACAATTGTTGTTGCCGCTTTCATTTTAGTTTACACAGGGAATCAAAGTTTATACTTAAAAATGAAGAAATTTTTATCATCAGGTGTTACCAACCAATGAATGTTTGCTTTGGCTCTAGTTCATACATAACAATACATACTAGATCAAAACATAATACCTAAAATGAAATGCAGTCAATATTATTTTTATTTCTTTTCTAAGTTGTGACAATCATATATTTTAGGAAATTTTCTAAACATTTATTTTGTTCTCATTTTTATCTAAAACTCCAAGTCTTTGTTTTGATGAGAAAAGTTTTCTCTTATTACATCTTTTGTTACTGTTTCTGTTCCATTTCTTCTGATACGCTCTTCAAAAAATATGATTATCTTCATTGCTGAATCTCTACTCTCTGGCCTCCACATTTATAATTTCTCATATTTTTTTTTTATCTCTCTACATTTCCTCTCTACTCAATGGAAAATACTCGTTTTCTTCCACCTTGATTTTGCAGTCAGGTTTCCTTGTTACTGTTTCCAGTACAGGTTTTTAATATACTAAATAATTTCCATTTCTCTGCTAAGCTGTATATCTAACATTGTTTTGATTTCCACTTCCTTTCTTTCTTACCATATCTTGTGTCCTAACTCTTACTTCGGGTAGTCATGCTTTCTTAAACACTACTCTGAACAAATATCATATGCTTTCTCTTTGCTTCTGTTTTTCTGTAACTAATGCTTTCAAAATTTTGTTCTCCCATTTCATCTTTTCATGTGCCGTCTCTTTCCCTTCACTCAGTGTTAGAGTTTTATTGATCCCTCTCCATGCAATTCCAATTGGTTCTCCCTAGACAGGTGGGCAGATCCCTCCTACATCACCTCTTTGACCCCTGGAGACCAGTAGATTGCCCTAGTTGCAATGAGAAGCCAAGTAGCATGTTAGGGGAAGGGTAGATAACAGACATTTCAATGCTTTGACAGACAGAGAGAAGAAGAAAATAAGAGTTGTGAGGAATGTTGTCCCTAAATAGATTCTTCTGTGTGTGTTATGATTTATGAGAGCCCTCCACTTTTTAAAGCAGGGCTTTCCTGGTGGCTCAGATGATAAAGCATCTGCCTGCAATGCGGGGGACCTGGGTTCGATTCCTGGGTTGGGAAGATCCCCTGGAGAAGGAAATGGCAATCCACTCAAGCACTCTTGCCTGGAAAATCCCATGGATGGAGGAACCTGATAGGCTACAGTCCATGGGGTCACAAAGAGTTGGACACGACTTCACTTTCACTTTCACTTTCCACTTTTTGTAGCAAATATCCCTGCCCCTATGCCAAATAACTGATGTGGTCACACCTACACCTGGCCCTCATGCTTTTTTCATGGGATGACTTCTAGGATTTGACTAGGAACATTTTGATTGCTATTGAACTCAGCAGCAGAACTCATTCCCAGAGCTCCCCCTCACCTTCAGAACTTACCCTTCATTATTAAGGAGGTGTTTGTGAATTTCTGGCAGATCTCATCTATTTAACTTCTGGCAGTGCTCAACTGCCTTCCTAGGAAAATTTATTTGTGCAAACATTTTGTAACTTCTGTTGGGCTGGCCAAAATGTTCATTCAGGTTTTTCTCTAAGATGTTTTAGAAAAACCCAAATGAACATTTTGGCCAACTCAATATTTATATGGTTCCAGACCACTGAATCAATGTAAATATTTTAATGTTTGGTATGTGTGTGCCATTCTTCCCCAGATGGTGGCCTCATTATAGCAGAGAAAGAAAAATGTTACCGTATTTTCCTTTACCCCAGTGTTTCTCCGAAAATCCACTTAGAATTTTTAAAAGAATGGAGAGAGATGGTTTTCTGCATGATACGACAAGGATTTTCATTGATGAAGAATTTGCTTTCATCTTTGGAGTCAGAAACCCATTGGCCAGGAATTTTCTTTTCTTTTTTTTTGAATAATTTAATTTATTTATTTATTTTTGGTTGCACTGGGTATTTGTTGCTGCACACAGGCTTTTCTCTAGTTGCAGCGAGCAGGGTCTACTGTCTAGTTTTGCTGTGCGGGTTTCTCACTTCAGTGGCTTCTCTTGTTGCAGAGCACAGGCTCTAGTGCACGGGGGCTTCAGTAGTTGCAGCACGTGGGCTCAATAGTTGCAACTTCCAGGCTCTAGAGCACAGGCTCAACAGTTGCAGCTCATGAGCTTAGTTGCTCAGTGGCATGTGGGATCTTCCCAGATCAGAAATCTGTTCTGTGTCTCCTACATTGGCAGGAGGATTCTTTACCACTAAGCCAACAAAGAAGCCCTGGCCAGGAATTTTCCAAAGTTTGTCCATCCTTATTTTCAAATGTAATTTCCAACTTTTTATACTTCACTAAACTTAAACCTCAGTGTGATCTTCTTCAATGTCAGGAGTTAAATTTACCTCTCTCTTCATGTCAAACAGAAAAATTTGGGGATGAGGATACCTTCCTGTCTCAAAACCTACCAATTTACCAGTATCCTCACCATTCTTTGTCCTTTTCCCTTGAAATGGAAATGGTGTCCGTTTTCCTGTACTACCGTTTGTCTCCAAAACTGTCTAGAACCCCCTAATCTACCCCCACACAAATAATTCAATGATATTTTATCCCAAGAGCTACTTTTTCAGTCTTCCTCATTCCTCTTATCTAATCTAACACTTTGTCCTCTCAACCTTCTGCCATCAGCCTACATGAAACAATCATCATCCATAGGCTGGATCACTGTGCTTGCCTCTCAGAGATCCACTATTACCTCCTCCAGTTTTCACTATATTATAGCCAGAGTAATCTTCCACGTCTATCAGAAATGCGGATCTGATCACTTCCCTCTACCACATTTCAGTGCTTCCTATAAAAGCAAGCAAATCCTTCACATGTTTCTACCAACCTTTCCGGCCTAAACCTATGACACTTGCTCCTCATGATGCAAAGTGTTTCTGCACACATTCCCTGTGCATAAAATGTTCTTTCCTTTTCTCATTGCCTGATCAATTCCTTTTCACTCTTTCATGCTTGTATTCAGTCGCCTCCAACTCTTTGAGACCCCACAGACTGTAGCCTGCCAGGCTCCTCTGTCCATGGAATTTTCTAGGCAAGAATACTTCAGTGGGTTGCTATTTACTACTTCAGGGGATCTTCCTGACCCAGGGATCAAACCCTCATCTTCTGCGTCTCCTGCACTGGCTTGCAAATTCTTTACCACTGTGCCACCTGGGCATCCCTTTAGATTTCAGTTAAATCATCATTCTCTTGGAGAAGCATTCCCTGACTTCTTGACTCATTGGGCCTTTCCCTGCTAGAATGTAAATTCCAGGAGAGTAGAGACAACATATGATTTAATTACAATTTTATTCCCAGCACCTAGTAAAATACAAAGAATAGAGTATGGCTCAATAAATATCTGTCAAATTAATGAGGACCAGACATAGAAAAAGGGATCTACAGTGGAAGCTGAGAAAAAATAAGCATGAAAGTTAGAAGAAACTGAGCTTTACAAGCCTTGGCTTCACAAGCTAGGGGTAGGGGTGGGTGGAGAGCATTTTACAAAGAAAGGGAGCCATAAAACCATCAAATACTCCTGGAAAGTCAAGCAGGCCCATTGTTGTTGTTGATCAGTCACTCAATCCTGTCTGACTCTTTGCAACCCCATGGACTGCAGCACACCAGGCTTCCCTGTCCTTCACCATTTCCATTGTCAGTGATACCATCCAACCATCTCATCCTCTGTCATCCCCTTCTCCTCTTGCCTTCAATCTTGCCCACCATCAGGATCTTTTCTAATGAGTCGGCTCTTCGCATCAGGTGGCCAAAGTATTAGAACTTCAGCTTCAGCATCAGTCCTTCCAATGATGGAGTTAACTAATATGTGGGTAATTTTTAGTGCTTTCAATAGAGTGATGAGGGCTGAATAGGAAGTATACTGGGCTGAGGAGTATGACAGAGAAGCAGAGATAAGTGTGTATAGACAGATCTTTAAACATGCTTGTCTCTGGAGAAAAGGAAAAAAGTAGAGTGGTATATGTAATAACACGTAGGTTAAAAGGAGTCTTTTATTTTAAACAATGGGAAGAAGATTGTTGTTATTGTTTAGTCACTAGGTCGTGTCCGACTCGTTTCACCCCATGAACTGTAACCCACCAGGCTCCTCTGTCCATGGGGTTTCCCAGGTAAGAATACTGGAGTGAGTTGCCATGCCCTCCTCCAGGGAATCTTCCTGACCCAGGATTGAATCTGTGTCTCCGCATTGGCAAGTGGATTGTCTACCACTAAGCCCATGGGAGGAAGATGCTTAGGTTTAAGTACTGCTAGAAAAGAAGCAGTTCAGAGAAAGATTGAAGATACAGAAATTAAAATATCTGTGGAATAAAATGAATATTATTTTTGTTAAGAGAAAAGATGCAAATTCCCTTGAAAAGAGTTTTACTTCCAGCCACCCAGGATAGACCTGTAAAATCAAGAAAAGTAATTCAGATTTTAATATAAAGTATGAGAGTGAAAATAAGGTAATCACAAAAATGATTTAGGTTTAATCTCTAAAAGGTATGATCTGTACCCCCTCATTACCCTCCCACCTGGGATGTCACCAAAGATTTAGGAAACATTGGAAATGTAGTCTTGAGAGCTTTGAAAGTGAAATGAAAGCTGAATGCTCATATCCCCTACTTCAAAGTTATTTTAATAGGTTTAGTTCTTAAATAATGCTAATTTTTTCCTATTGGAAATTTCTGAAGCATATTCCTAGTCGTTGTTGTTGTTTCTTTCTAGTTTACAAATTGATTACTCTTGAGTAGCATGATAATGATAAAAGAGAAAAGAGGACAGGGGATCAGAAGGACTCAGTGACAGCTCTAGTTCTGTTGCTAATTAGCCGTGGGACCTTGCTATGCTGTTTAATCTTCCCTGCCTTACTTTCCCCATCGACAAAATAAAGATAATAAGGTCTATCATACTTTTCTCACAGGGCATAGATCATGAGGATCAAATGAGTTCATGAATATGAAAGCCTTTGTACTCATATAAAACGCTATACAAAGCAGCTGGATAAGAACATACGAAACCTCAGTACAAAATGTTCCATCACTTTCCAGGCATGTGACTTTGGGCAGACTCCTTAACACTTCTGTTCCTCATTCTCCTCTCCCAGGAAATGGGGGGTAATATTCCCTAGCCCTGGAAGTGTTTACTACGATTAAATGAGTTGTAAATGAAAGGTGAGAGCATATTTGTTAAATGTGCCTTGATTTGGGACTTATTCAGCCTATGATTTTTTTTTAAAATTTTTTTATTTTCGGTATAAGGAGGGGCAGATGCTATACTGAATGGTTTGACATTAGATAGGATTCAAACTCTGGGGCTTTCCTGGTGGCTCAGTAATAAAGAATCTGCCTCCAATGTGGGAAATCCATGTTTGACCCCTGGATTGGGAAGATCCTCTGGAGAAGGGAATGGCAACCCACTCCAGTATTCTTGCTGGAAAATCCCATGGAGAGAGGAGCCTGGTGGGGTTACAGTCCTTGGGGTCACAAAGAGTCAGACAAGACTGAGTGACTACACACACACAGGATTCAGACTCTAATGGGTTGAAGTCCTTTATAGCTTTGCTATTTGAAGGGCAAGCCCAGGGAAGCAGCAGCACTTGGGTGCTTACTAGGAATGCAGAATCTCAGGCCCCACTCCAGACTCATAGCATCAGAATGTACATTTTACCAAGATCTCCAGATGATGTGTGCACAATTAATTTTGGAAATCAGTTTAATAAGCCATCCACTTGCAAGAAGTGCATTCAAAGAGAGCAGTGTACACACTATTACCTATGATGCCTTTGCCTCCCATTCATTTTTCCTTTTGTCTTCAGTCCCCCAACTCTCTTATACTGTGAAAATAAAATGAACCATGGAAGAGAAAAATGGAGCAAGAAGCTGAACAGTCTTCTAACATATTCGTTCAGTGGTTTTATACTAGGGCAAGAAATAGCTCCAGAGCTGCCATATGCCTTTCTATTGTCACTCCTTAGATGTCTCTGTCTGTAACAACACTGTCAAAGTGGGGACCTTCTTCTCCTAATTACTCATGGGTTCTATTACTCATGGGTTCTATAACTCACGACCACCATCTAAGGCACTATCAAAATGTGCTGTGCTAAAGAGAGTGTCCAAGTTACTGCTCATTAACAACCAAGACAACTACGGAGCTACAGATTTTCCTGGTAGCTTCTCAAAGGTGAAGGTGAAATATAGGAAAATATTTAAGCGATTAGTTTGTAACTTTTTAATAGGCATTAGAGGTAGGCCACTTTTTAAAAAAATAGGCAGAAAATAAAATCGAGTCTGTTGCAGTAAATTTCAGTAATAATCACACCGCATAGTCTGAGTCTATCATGGGCAAAAGTTTGGTTGTTTCTTTTTTTTTTTTTACTTTGTTAAATGATCAGTTTGAAGATGAGGGAAGCTTGTTATGGTAGACAGTGATGATATTTCAGCAATGAAGTAAGTGTGCACATTTCTGATAAAGGTAAAGTAAGTCTACCCCAGTTCAATCCCCAATCTATCGCCTTTTGCTAAATTATCAAGAGTCATCTTGCTAGTGCTCCAAAGGAAAGAGATTTACAAAGTATCCCAAATAGGTTAGCATATCCTAGGCTGAAAAGATATGCCATAAGAACAAACATTTGAGGATGTTATCAGGGAGTGTTTCTGCATGAAGCCCACAATTTTTAAAATCACTCTATTTGCTTCATTTAGGTTTTCCTTTTAAAAGGCAAATGGTCCTTTAAACGTAGTGTCCAAGGTTTTGATTTACAGAAAACCAGATGTTAGTGCAGTTTGATTTAAGTGTCTTTGGGGCTGGCTGTGACTTTCGAAGCAGTATATATTGTATTTATGTGGTGGCCTCTCACACAACATTTAAAGATTTGTGTGTCCCTTGGAGATACAGGTGAGAGAATTGTTGCTCTTTACTTCATGCTAACAGGCTCAAATTTTCAATTTGTAATTAAATAGCCCATAGTCATCTTGAGGGGCTGTTAGAACTGGTGCTATTTAAGCAAATTTCAAGGAAGTTATGGCAAATAAAGGCTCAGAAGATGGTCACCTGAGAAATCATGATGATTAAAAGAGACCCATCAGGGCTCTTAGAACGCAGTTAGCAGTGATTGTGAGCCTTTGAAAGAAACACAGATCCAGTCATTGCTAAATACAGCCAAGAGTGAATAATGGATTCTTCTCTTATGATCTGACTGCAAAATACATTTATTTTTTCTAATTATTTGTTTATTTGTTTTTCTATGACTGTGCTCTCTTCATTGCTGCTCTGGCCCTTCTCTAGTTGAAGAGAGCAGGGCTACTCTCTAGTTGCAGTGTGAGGGCTTCTCTTTGCAGTGGCTTCTCTTGTTGCAGAACTTGGGCTCCAGGGCGTGAGGTTTTCAGTAGTTGCGACTCCCAGGCTCTAGACCACTGGCTCGATAGTTGTAATGCAAGAGCTTAGTTGCTCTAAGGCATGTGGTATCTTCCCCAATCAGGGACTGGACCCCTGTCTCCTGCATTGGCAGGCAGATTCTTTACTACTGAGCCAGCAGGGCAACCCCTGGTTGCAAAATTTAGAAAAGAAAATATATGAATTTATATTTGCAAAATGTCTGAAAGGCAGGGAAAAAATAAAATTTCAACCAAGGAAGCAATTTTGCTGTAAATGCAAATTAGCTTGGATATTATCTGATTCATATCCCATGTTAGGTTTGGTCTTGTTCTAGGTATATAAGTATGGACTCTTCACAGGTGTTCAGGTTCAAGGGAAAATAGACCTACTGATAATTTTTTTAAGTTCTCAGTTTGCTCACCTTTCCACTTCTAGCTGTTGGAAGAACAAAACCACTGTGAATGAGACTCTTGTGCCTTACATTTTTCAGAAACAACAAGAAAATGTAAAAGAAACAAGTTAGACAGTTTTTTTCTTTTAAAAAAGGAAGGAAAGAAGGAAGGAACATGGGCAGGAAGTCAGCAAAGCAGGGAGGCAGGCAACCTGTGTAACCTGATGTGGTTCACTAAAAATTCATACCTTCCAGAGTATCATCTCCAGTTAAGGGCAGTTTATGATTAGATACTGTTCATAGGGTTCTCAAGGCAAGAATACTGAAGTGGTTTGCCATTCCCTTCTCCAGTGGACCACATTTTGTCCAAAATCACTGCAGATGGTGACTACAGTCATGAAATTAAAAGACACTTGCTCCTTGGAAGAAAAGTTATGACTGACTTAGACAGCATATTAAAAAGCAGAGACCTTACTTTGCCTACAATGATCTGTCTAGTCAAAGCTAGGGTTTTTCCAGTAGTCATGTGTGGATGTGAGAGATGGACCCTAAAGAAAGCTGAGCACTGAAGAATTGATGCTTTTGAGTTGTGGTGTTGGAGAAGACTCTTGAGAGTCCTTGGACTGCAAGGAGATCCAATCAGTCCATCCTAAAGGAAATCTGTCCTGAATATTCATTGGAAGGACTGATGCTGAAGCTGAAACTCCAATACTTTGGCCACCTGATGTGAAGAACTGACTCATTTGAAAAGACCCTGATGCTGGGAAAGATTGAAGGCAGGAGGAGAAGGAGACAACACGGGATGAGATGGTTGGATGGCATCACCGACTCAATGGACATGAGTTTGGGTAAACTCTGGGAGTTGGTGATGGACAGGGAGGCCTGGTGTGCTGCAGTCCATGGGGTCGCTAAGATTCAGACATGACTGAGGGATTGAACTGAACTGATGATTAGATACTGTGAGCAGCTATCTTGTTAATATGATTTGATTGGAACTGCAAATTGATATCCTACATCAAAGAAGCTCTTTCTCTGGTCATATTTTTGGGAAATTACCTTTCAAGTTATGGTTTTAAAAAGGCAATAACAAAACGTTGTTTGTATTCTTACTATAAAAGCAGTTCACTGTTCCTGAAATTTTTTTTAAAATATAGACAAACAAAGCAAAAAAATATCGTTTGACTTCACTACCTAAAGAGAGTACTGTTTACATTTGCCTATGAAGTTTTGTTTTTCAGTATATACACACACATTATAAAAAATAATGTTATGTAACATTATATGTGAAATGTCTTCCTCATCACTGCATATTCTCTGTAAATTATTTTTTAAAGACTGAATGGTCTGCCACTTTGTGGATTTGTGATAATTTGTTAATCCATTTCTACTGGGGAATGTTTATATTATTTTTAATTTTTAGAAACAGTGCTGAAATCAACATTATTATAGTTTGGTGGTTCTCAGCTAGGGGTGGTTTTGTCCCTTGTAGACATCCAGCAATATCTGGGAACATTTTTGGTTGTCATAATGGAGAGGAAGGGAGAGATGGCATTGCCATGTACTGAACAGAAAAATATATTTCACAAAGTTGTTGAAACCCAAATGAGATCATTGGTTGTGCTTGTAAAATCAAAATATTAGTTTCCACTTATTTACCATAATACTGTTTTAAATTCTATCTACAGAATAGTCATAGTTTCTGCTGAAAAATTTTAAAGCATGGAGATATGAATATTTTTATAGGTAACATAATTGTAAGTAACCTCCCCCACATGTATCAGAGGAAAATTTTCCAAATATTCATTGTCAAAATAATCTCTCCATTATTTGAGAGAATAGTTTTTTCCCTCAAAAAAATAGTTGTTTTCTTACATATTGTTAATACTTTGCCTTTATTTTGAAGGGATAATATGTGATTTGGATAGATATTGTTTACTTTTGCCTGATCTCTTGTTTCCTTGGTCAAGCTTTCCAGAGCTTTGTCAGTTTAAGAAACAACCTTTATTTTTGCTTTTATTTCCATTGTTCTGGGAGGTGAGTCATAGAGGATCCTGCTGTGATTTATGTCAGAGAGTGTTTTGCCTATGTTCTCCTCTAGGAGTTTTATAGTTTCTGGTCTTATGTTTAGGTCTTTAATCCATTTTGAGTTTATTTTTGTGTAGGGTGTTAGAAAATGTTCTAGTTTCATTCTTTTACAAGTGGTTGACCAGTTTTCCCAGCACCACTTCTTTAAAGAGATTGTCTTTTCTGCATTGTATATTAAAATTAAAAGCTTGGCACAACAAAGGAAACTATAAGCAAGGTGAAAAGACAGCCTTCAGAATGGGAGAAAATAATAGCAAATGAGGCAAATGACAGAGTTAAATATACAAACAACTCCTGCAGCAGCTCAATTCCAGAAAAATAAATGACCCAATCAAAAATGGGCCAAAGAACTAAACAGACACTTCTCCAAAGAAGACATACAGATGGCTAACAAACACATGAAAAGATGCTCAACATCACTCATTATCAGAGAATGCAAATCAAAACCACAATAAGGTACCATCTCATGCCCAGTCAGAATGGCTGCTATCCAAAAGTCTACAAGCAATAAATACTGGAGAGGGTGTGAGAAAAGGGAAACCTCTTACACTGTTGGTGGAATGCAAACTAGTACAGCCACTATGGAGAAAAGTGTGGGAATTCCTTAAAAAACTGGAAATAGAACTGCCATATGACCCAGCAATTCCACTGCTGGGCATACACACCAAGGAAACCAGAATTGAAAGAGACATGTGTACCGCAATGTTCATTGCAGCACTGTTTACAATAGCCAGGACATGGAAGCAACCTGGATGTCCATCGGCAGACAAATGGATAAGAAAGCTGTGGTACATATACACAATGGAGTATTACTCAGCCATTAAAAGAATACATTTGAATCAGTTCTAATGAGGTGGATGAAACTGGAGCCTGTTATACAGAGTGAAGTAAGCCAGAAAAAAAAAAAAACACCAATACAGTATACTAACGCATATATATGGAATTTAGACAGATGGTAACAATAACCCTGTATGCGAGACAGCAAAAGGGTCACTGATGCATAGAACAGTCTTTCGGACTCTGTGGGAGAGGGCGAGGGTGGGATGATTTGGGAGAATGGCATTGAAACATATGTGAAATGAATCACCAGTCCAGGTTCAATGCATGATACAGGATGCTCGGGGCTGGTGCACTGGAATGACCCAGAGGGATGGGATGGGGAGGGAGGTGGGAGGGGGGTTCAGGATGGGGAACATGTGTACACCCGTGGTGGATTCATGTTAATGTATGGCAAAAGCATTGCAATATTGTAAAGTAATTAGCCTTCAATTAAAATAAATAAATTTATATTTTAAAAAAGAACCAAACTTAAATTTCATTGATACTGTGTTTTATGTGTTTTCTGTTCCATCATTTTATTTTATTTTCCTCTTTTTTTCATGTTTTCTTTGAGTTCATTTTGCTGTTCTCTAAATTCTTTTTATATATGTCTTGTTCATTAATAGTCTTTTATAATACACACATTTAAAATTATATCTTTCTCATCTTCAGTTCATCTTGCCTGGTTTGGTTTAAACTGTTAATTATTTGTTACCTCAAAATATTTTCTAAAATCTGTTATAGTTTTCTTCTTGGATTAATAGATTTAGAACATATGGGAATATTTTGTTTTTGTTGCAGTAACTGTTTTTAAAGATCTCTTGTTTAATTGCATGCCTTGTGTGGTGTCAAACCTTTAAAACTGATGAAAAAATTAGAGAACAAAATGGTCAGTTTTTTAAAAATATTTTTATTTGTGTTTGAAAAGAATGAATGCTCTGCAGCTATTGGGTATAAGTGCTATATATTTCTATTAGTTGAAATTTGTTATTCATAATTGTCTATGTTCTTGGTGTTTTTCTCTTTATGATTTTTTTAAATACATTTAAAAAATTTTCACTGTGATTGTATTCTTGCTTATTTTCTCTCACCTGTTGATTTTTGCTTTATACACTTTGAATCTATATTATTAAGTATATACAAAATTATTTTTATAATTTTGTCATGAATACTTTTTTTTATAAAGATGTGACCCTTAATGGAATATGACTTTACTTTAAAAATCTTTCATGCAATATTAATACAGATAATAGGGTTTCTTGAACTTGGTATTTTCATGCTAATTTATTTTTATTATTTTATTTTCAACCTTTCAAAAACTTGTTTAGATGAATTATTTCAAAAAAACATATAATTGAGTTCAGTTATTTTTCTTCTCTGACAATCTTTGTCTTTTTAAGTAGTGCAGCTAGTATATCTAATTCAATGTAAATTTTGGTAGATGGGATTGGATATACCTATCTTTTTGTACCTTATATCTTTCCCACCTATTTTTCATTTGTTTCTCTCTCATTGTCTTTTGGGGATGTGTGTTAATATCTTTATTTTTTCCTTGCTTTTCATTAACTCACTTGAGAATTATGCAGTGTGATTCTGTTCTGTTATTTGTTACCCTAGAAATGATAGTAATATACCAATTGCATCAAATTGTGAAATAGATCAGTGCTTTTTACCTTCCTTCTAGAAAATGTGAGTAGTATAAAACAATTTAGTTACACTAATACCCTTCCTAACATGTTATTTGCCTGTATTTTAGTTTTAATTTGTATTTATATGAGACACAGACATAGTTATTTATTATGACTTTATTTAGTCACCGTTTATTATTTAACCACACATTTACCACTTTTTGAAGTTTTCATTATTTTTATATCTTAGAACTTATGTCTATGGTTACATTTCTATGCTTTGAAGTATTTTCTTAGAATCTATCTAGGAAATTAGGATCTGCTGATGATAAACTCTCCCGTGTATATTTATTTATTTGTTTTATTGTTTTGGTTTGAAAATGCCTTTATTTAACCCTCATTCTTAAAAGTTATTTTCTCTGGATACAATTCTATGATAGGTTTAGCAGTTATTTTCTCTTAATACTGAAAATATTTTCTTGTCTCTGTTTCCTCTATAGAAGTCATTCTGTTATGTATTTGATGGTCCTTTTAATATATTGGGGCATCCCAGGTTGGGAAGATCCCCTGGAGAAGGGAAAGGCTACCCAGTTCATGGAGAATTCCATGAACTGTATAGTCCATGGGGTTGCAAAGAGTCGGACACGACTGAACAACTTTCACTTTTAATATGTTGCTCTTAATATTTCCCCTTTGTCTTTATAGTTCTGCATTTCTATTCTGATGTGTCTAATTGTGAATTTCAGTATTTATCCCTTGAGAAATTCATCAGTCTTAAGTCTGTGGAATGATGTCTTCATTCTGTTCTGGAATTTTTTTCAGTCTTTAAATTTTCATGTAATGCCTGTGCCACATTCTTTTCCTTCTCTCTTCTTGACATTGTGATTAAATAGATGTGAAACTTACACACACAACCTTCCATGCCCTTCTTTTTTTATATTTTACACGTAAATAGAAACTCTGTCCTGCAAATGGATCCTGCATCTATAATTTCTTCCAAATTACTAACAGTTTGCTAATTTTCTCTTCAGTCGTGTGTGCTGGGAACTTGTTCATGCACTTCTTAAACTTGGTTACACTATTTTTCTTTACTAGGATGCATACTTGATTATTATCTGTAACCTGTTAGGTTTTTTCTTTAATAGTTTATCTGTTCTTTGTTGATATTTTCAAAATTATGTGTTTTAAGAAAATATGATAAGTATATTTAAGCTTATACTTATGGGCAATTTACCCTCCCTACTTAAACATCTAAATTACTGAACAAATATGTCAAACAACAGTTTTCAGACACTGTGGGACAGGCAGCTCAGCAAGGCAATCTCTGAGAGAAGGGAAATAAATGAGAGAGTCCAAACTCACTGCCTCGAGAAAGTTTCAAGGCCTCAGTGTGGAGAGGTAAAACCCAAACAGAGCCTCTGTTCTTTCTTAGTTGAGAAGACAACAATTTTTGTTGTTGTTGTTGTTTAATTTTTTAAAAAATGAATTTATTTTAATTGGATGTTAATTACTTTACAGTATTGTGGTGGTTTTTGCCATACATCAACATGAATCAGCCATGGGTGCACATGTGTCCCCCCATCCTGAAACCCCCTCCTACCTCCCTCCCCACCAATCCCTCTGGGTTGTCCCAGAGCACCAGCTTTGAGTGCCCTGCAAATGCAGGGAGGTCAAGGTGTTTACAGTTTGCAGGGTTGAGTAATAGGAGATAACTGCTGAAGAGAGCTCCAGAGACCTACAGAGGGTCAGACATACAGACGACCTCCAGTCATCACCTGAACACAGGTGCAAGTATGCATGTGAGAAAATACCTAAGGCCAGGGAAAGGTCCATCAGGGCCCAGAATAGTTCATGTGCCAACAGACAGGGGAAAAACCTTATTTCTAAGGCATCAGGTAGAGTATTCAAGATTAATTAGTACCTTTTTTAGGGGAGGAAAATTAGCCCCAGAATTAATAGTTGTCTGGTTTTACCTAACAAAGTTTTGAAATAAAATTTAATAAAACCCTTTTGATGTAATTTAACTATGCTCCAGAAAAAACAATCCTCAAGAATATTTACCTTCTTCCAGCTCACAAGAAGGTAAAATTACAATGTCTGTATCCAATAAAAAAATTATTAGACTTGGAAAAAATCAGAAAAAAATGTATCTAATAATGAGAAAAATCAACCATTGGAAATAGGAAACAGAAATTACAATGATGACAGAATTGGTAGACAAGGACATTTAAAATGATGATAACTATATTGCATATGTTAAGGTAGAGCAGAGCATTAGCATGTTAAGGAGAGAAATGGAATATATTTTAAAAACTCAAATTGAACATCTAGAGATGAAAAAAATAATTTTTAGGTGAAAAATACATTAGATGGAATTAATAGCAGATTAAGCATTTGATGCAGGAGAAAAGAGCAGTAATCTTGAAGACTGAGCAGTAGACAATATCCAAAATTAAACACATAGAGGAAAAGGACTGAAAAAAATACACAGAGCATCAGTGAGCTATGGACAACTACAAGTGGCCAATGTGTGTGTAATTGGAGCCCACAAAGATGAGGGAAATGGATGGGAGAAACATTTTAAAAAAGTAACACGCAAAATACTTCCAAATTTGATTAACAGAAAAACTAAACCACAGATCGAAGGATCTCAATGAACCTCAAGGATGAGAAATACTAAACACCAGTGTACTTCATAGTGAAATTATTCAAAATTAGAAATCAAGATAAAATCTTGAAAGCAGCCAGAGAAAAAGTATAAGTGAACAAAGATATAAATGACAGCTGACTGCTCATAAAAAAGCACAAGCCAGAAGATAGTGAAATCATGTCCTTAAAATTCTGAAGTGAGGGGTGGGGGAGTCAACAGTTGTGGGACTGGCATGAGGGAAGCAGATTTACTAATGTCTACTATAATTCCCAGTGAAGATGGGCACCAGAATTTGTGGTTTATACCCCCTTTTCCCTATTGAGTCATTTAAAGAAAAATTCAAGTTAGCTGGTACTGATAACTGTGAAATGAGAAATAGATTTAAGGGACTAGATCTGATAGAGTGCCTGATGAACTATGGACAGAGGTTCGTGACATTGTATAGGAGAAAGGGATCAAGACCATCCCCATGGAAAAGAAATGCAAAAAAGCAAAATGGCTGTCTTGGGAGGCCTTACAAATAGCTGTGAAAAGAAGAGAAGTGAAAAGCAAAGGAGAAAAGGAAAGATATAAGCATCTGAACTCAGAGTTCCAAAGAATAGCAAGAGATAAGAAAGCCTTCCTCAGCGATCAATGCAAAGAAATAGAGGAAAACAACAGAATGGGAAAGACTAGAGATCTCTTCAAGAAAATTAGAGACACCAAGGGAACATTTCATGCAAAGATGGGCTCGATAAAGAACAGAAATGGTACGGACCTAACAGAAGCAGAAGATATTAAGAAGAGGTGGCAAGAATACACAGAACTGTACAAAAAATATCTTCATGACCCAGATAATCATGATGGTGTGATCACTCACCTAGAGCCAGACATCCTGGAATGTGAAGTCAAGTGGGCCTTAGAAAGCATCACTACGAACAAAGCTAGTGGAGGTGATGGAATTCCAGTTGAGCTATTTCAAATCCTGAAAGATGATGCTGTGAAAGTGCTGCACTCAATATGCCAGCAAATTTGGAAAACTCAGCAGTGGCCACAGGACTGGAAACAGTCAGTTTTCATTCCAATCCCAAAGAAAGGCAATGCCAAAGAATGCTCAAACTACCACACAACTGCAGTCATCTCACATGCTAGTAAAGTAATGCTCAAAATTCTCCAAGCCAGGCTTCAGCAATACGTGAACCGTGAACTTCCTGATGTTCAAGCCAGTTTTAGAAAAGGCAGAGGAACCAGAGATCAAATTGCCAATATCCTCTGGATCATGGAAAAAGCAAGAGAGTTCCAGAAAAACATCTATTTCTGCTTTATTGACTATGCCAAAGCCTTTGACTGTGTGGATCACAATCAACTGTGGAAAATTCTGAAAGAAATGGGAGTACCAGACAACCTGACCTGCTTCTTGAGAAACCTATATGCAGGTCAGGAAGCAACAGTTAGAACTGGACATGGAACAACAGACTGGTTCCAAATAGGAAAAGGAGTACATCAAGGCTGTATATTGTCACCCTGCTTATTTGACTTATATGCAGAATACATCATGAGAAACGCTAGACTGGAAGAAGCACAAGCTGGAATCAAGATTGCCGGGAGAAATATCAATAACCTCAGATATGCAGATGACACCACCCTTATGGAAGAAAGTGAAGAGGAACTAAAAAGCCTCTTGATGAAAGTGAAAGAGGAGAGTGAAAAAGTTGGTTTAAAGCTCAACATTCAGAAAACTAAGATCATGGCATCTGGTCCCATCACTTCATGGGAAATAGATGGGGAAACAGTGGAAACAGTGTCAGACTTTATTTTTTTGAGCTCCAAAATCACTGCAGATGGTGACTGCAGCCATGAAATTAAAAGACGCTTACTCCTTGGAAGAAAAGTTATGACCAACCTAGATAGCATATTGAAAAGCAGAGACATTACTTTGCCAAGAAAGGTCTTTCTAGTCAAGGCTATGGTTTTTCCAGTGGTCATGTATGGATTTGAGAGTTGGACTGTGAAGAAAGGTGAGTGCCGAAGACTTGATGCTTTTGAACTGTGGTGTTGGAGAAGACTCTTGAGAGTCCCTTGGACTGCAAGGAGATCCAGTCAGTCCATTCTGAAGATCAGTCCTGGGATTTCTTTGGAAGGAATGATGCTAAAGCTGAAACTCCAGTATTTTGGCCACCTCATGCGAAGAGTTGACTCATTGGAAAAGATTCTGATGCTGGGAGGGATTGGGGGCAGGAGGAGAAGGGGACGACAGAGGATGAGATGGCTGGATGGCATCACTGACTCGATGGACGTGAGTCTGAGTGAACTCCGGGAGTAGGTGACGGACAGGGAGGCCTGGCGTGCTGCAATTCATGGGATCACAAAGAGTCGGACACGACTGAGCGACTGAACTGAACTGAACTGATAAATGCCTCGAATAAAAGAAAATTCAGTGTCGTGTCTGTCACTCTGGATTCCCATGTACCCTTAGATTTTTGTTCAGTAATTTTGTATCCTCTTAACAGCACTTTGACATCTTTAGTTTGTTTTCATTCAGAGGATGGTCTGAACAACCTGTACTGTGCTTAGTTGCTCAGTCCTGTCTGACTCTTTGCCACCCCCATGGGCTGTCGCCCGCCAGGCTCCTCTGTCATTGGGGATTCTATAGGCAAGAATACTGGAGTGGATTGCCATGCTCTCCTCCAGGGGATTTTCCCAACTCAGGGATAGAACCCAGGTCTCATGCATTACTTGCGGATTCTTTACGGCCTGAGCCATCAGGGAAGCCCCTCAATATTTCTGAAAATGTCACTATTCCCACCTCACTCATTTCCCACCTCACTACAAAAGTATTGTAAATGTTTTGTTATTTAAAGATCATAGTTTAGGTAATTAATCATATTGGTAATATACAATAATGTGAAAAGTTGAGTACATCACTGAAAGGCACAAGGTGTAGAAAGGAAACAAAGTAATGTTGTTGCCTCTCTCCACTTTTCTACAATATAGAACTACAACTCGTCCTTCAGGGACCTCACTCTCTGGGCAGGACACTCTGACTTGCAAGAAGGGCATGTTATCAATAAAAAAAATAAAAACTTCATAAAGCCGAATTTACTCTTCATTTTAAGTTAGAAGTGAACATTAATAGGATTTCTAATATTGTGTCTCTGCTGGTCTCCATGGATCATGTTGTTGAAAGCAGAACCATATGAGTTTGTGATTTTGAAGTAAAAATGATCAAATATTGGTGTCTTCTTATGGTTTAACTCACCCCATTTCAAAAACTACTGATATAGGCAAAACAGCACAGAATTGGGAGACAGAACTTTGAGTCAACCATTTGGCTATCTTGGAGCTCTTGAGACATTACTTTGCATCTCTGAACCTCTGGAATATTGTGAGGCTTAAACAATATAACTTTCTTAAAATGTTTACCAAATTCTGGCACAGTGGGGAATCAATTTAGCATAATAGTTTAGATGGTGGTCCACGTATCAATCAACTGTGAAATAAAACTAGTTCTATCATCTACTAGATGAGTCACCTTGGTAAAACTCCATAAACTTTCTATGCCTCAGTTTCCTCATCCATAAAACAGGGATAAAAATAATACTCACACCACAGTGTTGCAATCAAGATTAAATACCTTTGTTTATAATATACTTAGAAAACTGCCTGGTACATAGTAAGCAAATAGGTATTCTTTTTTTTTTTTTTTTTCTAATTTTATTTTATTTTTAAACTTTACATAATTGTATTAGTTTTGCCAAATATCAAAATGAATCCACCACAGGTATACATGTGTTCCCCATCCCGAACCCTCCTCCCTCCTCCCTCCCCATACCATCCCTCTGGGCCGTCCCAGTGCACCAGCCCCAAGCATCCAGCATCGTGCATCGAACCTGGACTGGCAACTCGTTTCCTACATGATATTTTACATGTTTCATTGCCATTCTCCCAAATCTTCCCACCCTCTCCCTCTCCCACAGAGTCCATAAGACTGTTCTATACATCAGTGTCTCTTTTGCTGTCTTGTACACCGGGTTATTGTTACCATCTTTCTAAATTCCATATATATGCGTTAGTATACTGTATTTATGTTTTTCCTTCTGGCTTACTTCACTCTGTATAATAGGCTCCAGTTTCATCCACCTCATTAGAACTGATTCAAATGTATTCTTTTTAATGGCTGAGTAATACTCCATTGTGTATATGTACCACAGCTTTCTTATCCATTCATCTGCTGATGGACATCTAGGTTGTTTCCATGTCCTGGCTATTATAAACAGTGCTCACGATGAACATTGGGGTACACGTGTCTCTTTCCCTTCTGGTTTCCTCAGTGTGTATGCCCAGCAGTGGGATTGCTGGATCATAAGGCAGTTCTTTTTATTATAGTAGAATATCATTAAAAATTGACAGCTTCCTTCCATCCCCTTCAAGTGAACACAATCAAGAAATGCAAACAGAAGAAAACTAATGCAAATGAGCTTCATTACTCATATAGAAACTAACAACATTATTGAAAATAAGAGATATCTGGAATTCCAGTCATGATGAACAGAAGGTTCATGCTTATCGGAAAGCAAAAGACTAGAAATGCAATAATTATTTCTTAGTGTAGGAAATGGTCATGTAGACTCTCTCCTCTCTCTCTCTCCTTGTATCAGATGGGAAGTCGAACAGCTGTTTTGGTTACTTGCAGTTTTTCAGTAATGCGCTTCACTTTGCCAATGTAGAAAATCAGTGCATTGAATTGTTGAAATCCTCTGTATTCCTTCTCCACATGGCTTCTGCTCCAAGGAAAATGTGACATAAAGGGGCTCACAGCTAGAGTTACTATCAAAAGCTAGGCAAGCAGAGAAATATTCATGCCCCTATAGGATGCTGCAATTATGGAATACAATAGCAACTTTAGGCCAAATGTTGAATCCCACAAGGATCAGTTTGAAATGTTCACCCTAACTTTGTCTTATACCACACATATTTTGCAGTTTTGTAGCCTTTTTTAAATTTTTCGTTGGTTTTTATTTTGTGCCAGGCATTTCTATAAAAGTCCCAAAGAGTCTGGAGTGAGTTATATTTATCTCCAGAAATGGGTACACTCATTGCTCTCACTTCCTTATTAGAAAGTTGAAAGCCTTTGTGAACAGGGGTTCCTAACTTTTCTTGGCTCATGGCACCCTTAGGTTCTCAGTAATTTTTCATGGCTCCCTAGCCCTCCCACCCCTAAAAACTTAATTCCATTTACTAAGCAGTTGGTCCAAAGAACTTAATAAGTGTTAATATCCTAACAACATAGTAGCTGTTTGGAATAATATTTATACTTTATAATACTTACAAATTGAAAAAAAATTAACTTCAAATAATCCCAATTAACCAATGGATATATGTATTTGTTGGTCACTGTACAACGTCTCAAACCTTGGAATCCAGTCAGACACTACAACGGGCATCTCCTGTTCCACCTTGATTTTTGCACAGCACTTGCTTTTTATCACAGTTACCAGAATGCCAGCTGTGCAAAGATATAGCATCCTTAAAATGAATGTAGTGTGCCTGGTAGTCCACAGATGTTACTGAGTTTACCTTGAAATTTTAAACTATACTATGGTGTGCCTATAGGTTTACTGTGTTGCCCTGTGACACCTTGACACACAATTTGGGAACCACAGGTCTATGCCATTTCACATACATTTGAAATTATTTCAAATAGGTATCCATTATGGACACATTGCTTTATGGAGCTAAGTATCACTTTCTACTTTTCAGAGTATTGTTACTGAGAAGGAAGCTGGATGGTGGTATTTGAATAAGTAAATGTAAGGAGTTACATCATCATAAAACATTTTTTGAGACTTTATTGAACATAAAGGGTGGTGAGGAAGACAAACAGAATTTATGTCCCTTAAGATGTTAGTGTATTTGACTAAATAATTTATATGTATGAGATCTGATTATTTCATTTTCTCAGTGAACTTTGTTAATACTTCCCCTATATCTCTGTTATATAGTTCTTCAAAATTTGATTTAACTTTTTTTTCTGTTCATCCCCTCCCTCTCTCTTTCTGCTATCATCTCTCCCTAGCAACCCACACTCAAATATTATTATCTCATCATCACCCTAATAAGCTCTATGATTCCCAACTTTGTGTTTTTATCCATGGTATTTCCTGTCTGATAGAATCAATTTCTCCCTAGTTTTCGCTTAACAAACTCCCATTCATTCTTCTAGCCCACCTCAAAGATTTTTCTTAATGAAATCTTCCCCTTCCCTTACCCTGACTATTCTTCCCTTTTCAGGAAAAAATTACTCATTTACCTCTGTTTCTTCTTATACTTCTCAGTATACATGCCTGTGTTTCTATTACTATTCAATAAGATAAGAAACCCCAGAAGGGAGAGCAGAGAAAAACAGAAAGGTGGGAATAGAGTCAGATGACAAGGGATTTCACAAAGAGATTCTGCTTTCCATGATTTTAGTGGGGAGCAGATTAAACAGTCTGTGTATTTTTATGTATGGAGCTTGAAGTCTGCTGAGAAGTCAGTCAAAAGTGAAGATATTGGAGAAGCAAAGAGAAAGTGGAATCTGCAAAACTGAGCTTGAGCTAATGAGAACTTACTAGAACCTAGGGTGGTTTCTCACTGCCTCAAGATTCCAACTTTGACAATGGGGGTGCCCTGCAGGAGAAGCTGGCACTCACCATCAAGCAGCTAAACATTCCTCTGGCCTGAGTCAAAGAAGTTGAAGGAGAAGCTGGAAGAACTCCGGCCCCATACCCATCCTGGGAGCTCACAGAGAAGCTTAACTGAGTTGTAGCAGAGCCTCCTGTCCTACATGAACCTTTCAAGGAAAAATGAAGATGGCAGCTCCTTTAATTCTGCCTTCTAAATCTCACACAATATGTATCTCTTTTTTTGTCTATGTTATTTTATTTGAGCATCATAACAACTCTCTAGAGAGCATGTAATATTTTTAATTGAAGTATAGTTGATTTAGTTGATTTATTAGGTTGAACAGTATGAGAAGGCAAAAAGATAGGACACTGAAAGATGAACTCCCCAGGTCGGTAGGTGTCCAATATGCTACTGGAGATCAGTGGAGAAATAACTCCAGAAAGAATGAAGAGATGGAGCCAAAGAAAAACAAGCAATACCCAGTTGTGGATGTAACTGGTGATAGAAGCAAAGTCCGATGCTGTAAAGAGCAATATTGCATAGGAACCTGGAATGTTAAGTCCATGAATCAAGGCAAATTGGAAGGGGTCAAAGAGGAGATGGCAAGAGTGAACGTTGACATTTTAGGAATCAGCAAACTAAAATGGACTAGAATGGGTGAATTTAACTCAGATGATCATTATATCTACTACTGTGGGCAAGAATCCCTTAGAAGAAATGGAGTAGCCATCATAGTCAACAAAAGAGTCCAAAATGCAGTACTTGGATGCGATCTCAGAAACAACAGAATGATCTCTGTTTGTTTCCAAGGCAAACCATTCAATATCACGGTAATCCAAGTCTATGCCCCGACCAGTAATGCTGAAGAAGCTAAATTTGAACAGTTCTATGAAGACCTACAAGACCTTCTAGAACTAATACCCAAAAAAGATGTTCTTTTCATTATAGGGGAATGGAATGCAAAAGTAGGAAGTCAAGAAAAACCTGGAGTAACAGGCAAATTTGGCCTTGGAGTACATAATGAAGCATGATAAAGGCTAATAGTTTTGCCAAGAGAACACATTTGTCGTAGCAAATACCCTCTTCCAACAACACAAGAGAAGACACTACACATGGACATCACCAGATGGTCAATACTGAAATCATATGGATTGTATTCTTTGCAGCCAAAGATGGAGAAGCTCTATACAGTCAGCAAAAACAAGACTGGGAGCTGACTGTGGCTCAGATCATGAACTTCTTATTGCCAAATTCAGACTTAAATTGAAGAAAGTGGGGAAAACCACTAGACAATTCGGGTATGACCTAAATCATATCCCTTATGATTATACAGTAGAAGTGAGAAATAGATTCAAGAGATTAGATCTGATAGAGTGCCTGAGGAACTATGGTCCGAGGTTCATGACATTGTACAGGAGACAGGGATCAAGACCATCCCCAAGAAAAAGAAATGCAAAAAGCAAAATGGCTGTCTGGGGAGGCCTTACAAATAGCTTTGAAAAGAAGAGAAGCAAAAAGCAAAGGAGAAAAGGAAAGATATGCCCATTTGAATGCAGATTTCCAAAGAATAGCAAGGAAAGATAAGAAAGCCTTCCTCAGTGATCAGTGCAAAGAAATAGAGGAAAACATCAGAATGGGAAAGACTAGAGATCTCTTCAAGAAAATTAGAGACACCAAGGGAACATTTCATGCAAAGATGGGCTCGATAAAGAACAGAAATGGTACGGACCTAACAGAAGCAGAAGATACTAAGTAGAGGTGGCAAGACTACACAGAACTACACAAAAGAGGTCTTCACAACCCAGATAATCATGATGGTGTGATCACTCACCTAGAGCCAGACATCCTGGAATGTGAAGTCAAGTGGGCCTTAGGAAGCATCACTACGAACAAAGCTAGTGGAGGTGATGGAATTCCAGTTGAGCTCTTTTAAATCCTAAAAGATAATGTTGTGAAAGTGCTGCACTCAATATGCCAGCAAATTTGAAAAACTCAGCAGTGGCCACAGGACTGGAAAAGGTCAGTTTTCATTCCAATCCCAAAGAAAGGCAATGCCAAAGAATGCTCAAACTACCACACAGTTGCACTCATCTCACACACTAGCAAAGTAATGCTCAAAATTCTCCAAGCCAGGCATCAACAGTATGTGATCCATGAACTTCCAGATGTTCAAGCTGGATTTAGAAAAGGCAGAGGAACCAGAGATCAAATTGCCAACATCTGTTGGATCATCAAAAACACAAGAGAGTTCCAGAAAAACATCCATTTCTGCTTTATTGACTGTGCCAAAGCCTTTGACTGTGTGGATCACAACAGACTATGGAAAATTCTGAAAGAGATGGGAATACCAGACCACCTGACCTGCCTCTTGAGAAATCTGTATGCAGATCAGGAAGCAAAAGTTAGAACTGGACATGGAACAACAGACTGGTTCCAAATAAGGAAAGGAGTACGTCAAGGCTGTACATTGTCACCCTGCTTATTTAATGTATATGCAGAGGACATCATGAGAAATGCTGGGCTGGATGAAGCACAAACTGGAATCAAGATTGCTGGGAGAAATATCAATAACCTCAGATATGCAGATTATACCATCCTTATGGCAGAAAGTGAAGAAGAACTAAAGAGCCTCTTGATGAAAGTGGAGAGTGAAAAGTTGGTTTAAAACTCAACATTCAGAAAATGAAGATCATGGCTTCTTGTCCCATCACTTCATGGCAAATAGATGGAGAAACAGTGGAAACAGTGTCAGACTTTATTTTTTGGGGCTCCAAAATCACTGCAGGTGGTGACTGCAGCTATGAAATTAAAAGACGCTTACTCCTTGGAAGAAAAGTTATGACCAACCAAGACAACATCTTAAAAAGCAGAGGCATTACTTTGCCAACAAAGTTCCATCTGGTCAAGACTATGGTTTTTCCAGTAGTCATGTATGGATGTGAGAGTTGGACTATAAAGAAAGCTGAGTGCTGAAGAATTAATGCTTTTGAACTGTGGTGTTATAGAAGACTCTTTAGAGTCCCTTGGACTGCAGGGAGATCCAACCAGTCCATCCTAAAGGAAATCAGTCCTGAATATTCATTGGAAGGACTGATGATGAAGCTGAAACCCCAATACTTTGCCTACCTGATGCAAAGACCTGACTCATTTGAAAAGACCCTGATTCTGTGAAAGATTGAAGACAGGAGGAGAAGGGGACAACAGAGGATGAGATGGTTGGATGGCATCACCGACTCAATGGACATGAGTTTGAGCAAACTCCAGGTGTTGTTGATGAACAGGGAGGCCTGGAGTGCTGCAGTCCATGAGGTCGCAAAAAGTCAGACATGACTGAGTGACTGAACTGAACTTAGGTGTCCAGCAAAGTGATTCAGTCATACATATATATTCCTTTTCAGATTCCTTTCCATTATAGGTTATTATAAGATATTGAATATAGTTCCCTGTGCTATACAGTGGGTCCTTGTTGATTATCTATTTTATATATAGTACTGTGTATCTATTAATCCCAAACTACGAATTTATCCGCCCCCTTCTCTATACCCTTTTGTAAACATAAGTTTGCTTTCTATGTCTCTGAGTCTTTGTTTTTTTCAATAAGTTCGTGTCATTTTTTACAATTAGATTGTACCTATGAGCAATATCATATGGTATTTGTCTTTCTCTAATTTACTTTACTTAGTATGATCTCTGGGTCCATCCATGTTGCTGCATATCACAGTATTTCATTCTTTTTATGGCTAATAGTCCATTGTGTGTGTATGTATGTGTGTGTGTATAGTAAATAGTGTTTCGATAAACATTTGGGTGCATGTATCTTTTCTAATTGAGTTTTCATCTTTTCCATATATATGCTCAGGAGTGGGATTGCAGGATCATATGGTAGCTCTGTTTTTAGTTTTGAGGAACCTTCACACTGTTCTCCAAAGTGGCTGCACCAACTTACATTCCCGCCAGCACAACAGTGTAGGAGGATTCCCTTTTCTTTACACCCTCTCTGGCATTTGTTACTTTGTGTGTATGTATATATATATATATATATATATATATATACTTTTTATTTTATATTAGAGTGTAGCTGACTAACAATGTTGTGATAGTTTCAGGTGAACAGCAAATGGGGACTCAGTCATACATTACATGTATCCATTTTCCCCCAAACTCCCCTCCCATCCAAGCTGCCAGGTAACATTGAGCAAAGTTCCTGGGCTATACAATAGGTCCTTGTGGTTGGCCATTTTAAATATAGCACTGTGCACATGTCTATCCCAAATTCCCTAACTATCCTTTCCCCTCATTCTTCCCCTGGTAACTGTAAATTTGTTCTCTAAGTCTGTGAGTCTCTTTCTGTTTTGTAAGTAAGCTCATTTGTATCTTCAGATTCCATATATAAGAGATGTCATACAATATTTCTGCTTCTCTGTCTGACCAACTTCACTTGGTATTACAATATCTAGATCCATTATTATTATTTCATTCTTTTTAATGGCTGAGTAATATTTTATTGTCTATATGTACCATATCTTCTTTATCCATTCTTCTGTCAACGGAATTAAGGTTGCTTCCATGTCTTATCTATTGTAAACAGTGCTTCAGTGAACAATGGAGTGCATGTATCCTTTCGGGTCATGTTTCTCTCCAGATATATGCCCAGGAGTGGGATTGCAGGATGATATGATAGCTCTGTTTTAGTTTTTAATGAACCTCCATATTTTTCTCCATAGTGGCTGTACCAATTTACATTCCCACCAACAGTGTAGGATGGTTCGCTTCTCTCCACACCCTCTCCAGCATTTATTGTTTGTGGATTTTTTTATCATGGCCATTCTGATTGGTGTGAGGTGATATCTAATTGCAGTTTTCATTTGCATTTCTCTAATGCAAATGAAAGATGTTGAACATCCTTTCATGTGTCTCTTGACCATCTATATGTCATCTTTGGAGAAATGTCTGTTTAGGTTTTCTGCCCATTTTTTAACTGGGTTGTGTTTTTTTTTTTTTTTTTCCAATATATATTAGTTGTATCAGCTGTTTGTATATTTTGGAAATTAACCCTTTGTTGGTCACATCATTTGTAAGTATTTTCTCCCAGTCTGTAGGTTGTCTTTTCACTTTGTTTATGGTTTCCTACAATATATACTTTGTAGTCCACACTAATCTGGACCTCTGAAGAGAAGGAAATTCCAAGAAACATAGTTCTGACTTGGCTAAGTTGACACAGTGCAAATACACCACAGGCTTTAAGTGCCCTTGCTCAGGTGTCTGTCTCTGCCCCTAGAATGTGGCTACTGGAGAGCAGGGACCATGTCTGACATAATGTATCTCTAGTGCTTCATGCAAAACCTGACACATAATAGACACTTACAGATTTTTGTTGAGTGATGAATGAATGAACACACAAATAAATGAATAGGAGAAGATGTTGAACATCATCAGACATTATACAAGTAGTAAATATCTGGTCATATTACAAGAGAATTGACTTGTTACCAAAAGGAAATACTTAACATAGCTTACACACTCTAATCCCTTTAGGATGAGATGAATATATTTAAGCCTATCAAAATTTTATCATGTATATACAAGTTCCAAATTTATAGATTATGTTTATAGAGGTTCACTTGGTAACTTATTATTTACTTAAATATAACTGAATCGCCACTTTTCTGGACATATATGACAACAAAAATATTCTTTAAGACAAGCCACAATTAAATTATAAAAATAAGAATACATGTTGACTTACTAGTTAAATACCAATTTTTTAATTTAATTTCATTTATATACCTCATATTTCAGAATCCACTAGCACAGAAGTCACTGAAGATAAATATTGCCAACCTATCTCTGTCTGCATTTCTATTTATCACAACTTCTCCTGGCATCAATTCAATCCCAAGTTCTATTTTCAGAGTGTTTTGGCCTGTTTTAAGCTCCAGAGCATCACTACCATGATCATTCCTTAATTTTCAGTCTTCAAAGGCATCATCATATATAGCCTACACTCATCTGTAATCATGTGATTAATAGGCTACAACAAGACGGAACCCCAAATCTACATAGAACTGCATCCTTCATAGAAAAGCTTTAAGAATAAGCATACAAGTTAAACTTATTCTGATCCTTATGGAAGTAAAATCCAAACCTTGCCTTGCTGTCATTATGGGTGGGATGCACAAACATGTCTCACTAATAATCCCAGAATATAAGTAATCTTTCACTTTTGCTATTGGCTCATTACAAATAATAAAAATTTAAAATAATAATAAAATTTGTTAAAATAAAATAAAAACTTGATCCTTGACTTTTGTTTATATCTTAAGGTATGTGAAAACTTTTACAGATATGACAAACATATAAGAAATTCCATTTTACTAAGAATAGACTAACTCTAATCCTGGTTATGATGAAATTTTCTTTTTTTTAAAATTTCTCTAAAAGCCTGTTGTATTTTTATTTAATGAATCAGTTATTCTAACCCTGGACAACTTTTCAAAATCTTTAGCAAGTAAACTTCTTTTCTAAAAGTTTGTCTCTGCATCTTCAAATAGAGAGAGGGAACTAAAATTGATGAGTGACAACTCTGTGTTATAAATAGGTTATGAGGCAGTCATTCTTACTCTCATTTACAAGTGAGAACATTTATGATTAGAAATGTTAAAAATTTTCTTAAAAGTAAACAGCTAATTTCAATTCCAGGATTTTAACTTAGGATTTTAACCAGTTGTAGAGGACAAAGCTTAAATTTCCTCCATTATGTCATAATGCTTCCCTACCCACCATTACTATACAGTGATTTCCAGGATTGAGGGTAAGTTTTAAGGAAGCATAGCATTTCCTTTCCTAATGTTTCACATTATCCTTGGGCACAGTCATTATTCATTCATTCTTTGATTCAACGAATATTCAATGAGTACCTTATATATACTGGTCACTTCTCAACATGCTAGAGACATATTGATGAACAAGACAAAATCCCCCTTCTTAATTGAGTTTCTATTCTAGTGAGGAATAAACATATAACCACAGAAATAAATATAGTGTCAAGTAACTAAAGAAAAACATCACAGGGTTAAGGGATGAAAGATGATAGAAGTTGGGGCGACAAAATGGGCTTTATAAATAAGGGGCAAAGGGGTGCCTATAAATATCAACACAAGTCTAATAATGTAGCTTCTCCAATTATACAGAAATAAGATGAAAAGTATATTCCAAATAAGATTTTCATCTATGCTTAATTGCTTTAAAAATAGGATTGATTACTGTTACCATGAAATAATCAAGCTAGACTAGAAAAGTATGAGATTTCAGAGTAATAATAATGAAAAGTCTTTCAAGACTTCTATTGACCTGTCAGTATTCTGCTTCCAGTATCATCTTAGATCATATTTAAGTGTAAGAACTCTGGCCTTCCAAGTTCAGAGATTCTCACTCTCCAACTTTTACAGCCATCTTTCCCATTGATCCTGTCCTGAAATATGATTCCCTTTAAAAAATTTAAGGACACTTTCTTTCTACTTCTGTTACAAATGACAGATCCCTAAAAGTCAGACACATTTTCTATTTTCCTTTTTTCTTTCCATAACATTCTAAATATTAACACAGAGAACCACATATGAATTAAACATTATTTTCATCATGACTGGGCTTAAAAGGGATCAGGAAGAAAAAGGAAAATATAACCTTGACACTGTAGAGGAAAGAAGACTGAAAACAATTCTTATTTTAATGTTGTTTACCAAGAAGGCAATAGAGCAAAGTGATCAAAAGTCAAGTGAGTCCTAAAGTCAGATTCAGTTCAGTTCAGTTCAGTTCAGTCGCTCAATCGTATCCGACTCTTTGCGACCCCATGGATTGCAGCACGCCAGGCCTCCCTGTCCATCACCAACTCCCAGAGTTCACTCAAACTCATGTCCATTGAGTCGGTGATGCCATCCAGCCATCTCATCCTCTGTCATTCCCTTCTCCTCCTGCCCCCCAATCCCTCCCAGCATCAGAGTCTTTTTCAATGAGTCAACTCTTCACATGAGGTGGCCAAAGTATTGGAGTTTCAGCTTTAGCATCAGTCCTTCCAAAGAACACCCAGGACTGATCTCCTTTAGAATGGACTGGTTGGATCTCCTTGCAGTCCAAGGGACTCTCAAGAGTCTTTTCCAACACCACAGTTACCTGTGTTCAAATCCAAGGTCTGGAGTTGACTTCTTATATAAGTTGAACAAATTATTGCACCTTTTAGATGCCTCATTTCTCATCACAATTATATATAGGCTCCATATGTTCATTGTAATGAATGAGTAAGGCAAAAATGTAATATTCTTTTTTTGAAAAACGTATTCAGTATAGTATTTATTTTCTTCTAATTTTTACTCACTTTTTTTTAAACTAGGGTGTAGTTACTTTACAACATTGTGTTGATTTCTGCTGTACAACGAAGAGAATCACTATACATTCACATAAAGTTATAATGTTCTTACTGCAGTACTAGGAACTTAATACCACACTACAAATAGATATCGTGCTGTGCTTCATTGCTCAGTTGTGTCAAACTCTTTGTGACCCCATGGACTGTAGCCCACCAGGCTCCTCTGTTCATGGGGATTCTCCAGGCAAGAACACTGGAGTGGGTTGCCATGCCCGCCTCCAGGGGATCTTCCCAACTCAGGGATCAAACCTAGGTCTCCCGCATTGCGGGTGGATTCTTTACCATCTGAGCCACCACAGAAGCCCACAAATATATTAGTTAATATTATTTTCACCATTGATAAATGGATGGATTTAAAGACAAAATATTTCTTTCCCCTCTCATCTGGAAAACTCCTTTGTACATTTCAAAACGGTTTTTTTAACATCACCTTCCCTATCAAGTCCTCTGGGGTTCCCCAGGAAGACTTCGGTGTCCTTTTCTTGTGCTCCCATCATATTTTATTCCTAATTCTATGCTAGAATTCTAAAGAGATAAAGGTCCATCTAGTCAAGGCTATGATTTTTCCAGTAGTTATGTATGGATGTGAGAGTTGAACTATAAAGAAAGTGGAGCACAGAAGAATTGATGCTTTTGAACTGTGGTGTTGCAGAAGACTCTTGAGAGTCCCTGGAACTGCAAGGAGATCCAATTAGTCCATCCTAAAGGAGATCAGTCCTGGGTGTTCTTTGGAAGGACTGATGTTGAAGCTGAAACTGCAATACTTTGGCCACCTGATATGAAGAGCTGACTCATTGGAAAAGACCCTGATGCTGGGAAAGATTGAGGGCAGGAGGAGAAGGAGACGACAGAGGATGAGATGGCTGGATGGCATCACTGACTCAGTGGACATGGGTTTGGGTAAACTCTGGGAGTTGGTGATGGACAGGGAGCCCTGGTGTGCTGTGGTTCACAGGGTCGCAAAGAGTCGGACACGACTGAGCAACTGAACTGAACTGAACAGGAAACTCTCTTTCCAGTGGCTATAAAATCAATTTTCTGAAGTTTCCTAAATGTAAACCCTAAGATAAAGATTTATGTGCAGCTGGTTTATTTAGGGCATGTTCCTGAGAGAAACTTGAAAAGGGCATGGAGAGACCAGAAGAGCTGAAGCCAAACAAAGGTGTGATTTCAGATGATGTGTCCCACTCAGTCTGATCCCATAGCAAGCTCTGGAGCTTGCATCATAACTCAAGAGTTCAACATCCCATAATGTGAGAAAGCTGGGCTTTCATGCCACCCTATCAGTCAGTCATTGGCTCAGCAGCTGGTATGGGGCATAAGCTCAAAGGTATTTCTGGCTTTCTGCATGCAATGCTTTGAAAAATATCTCAGGTGAGAGCCATCAAAAACAAAGCACACAGAACATGGGACATAGGGGCACACAAGTTAAGGAGGGAAGGAATCTGGGTGTAGGACCAGCAGTATCCTGACTCACAGTCCTTTCTTAATGAACTCCCACTATTTTAATGACTTAGCTCCCCTATGCTGCTGCTGCTGCTAAGTCGCTTCAGTCGTGTCCAACTCTGGGCGACCCCATAGACGGCAGCCCATCAGGCTCCCCTGTCCCTGGGATTCTCCAGGCAAGAACACTGGAGTGGGTTGCCATTTCCTTCTCCAGTGCATGAAAGTGAAAAGTGAAAGTGAAGTCGCTCAGTCGTGTCTGACTCTTAGCGACCCCATGGACTGCAGCCCACCAGGCTCCTCCGTCCATGGGATTTTCCAGGCAAGAGTAAGGGAGTGGGGTGCCATTGCCTTCTCTGTAGCTCCATTATACCACCATATTTTTGGTTCCTGTCTCAGTGCAAGAGGGGTTGGCCCTAGTAGCCCCTTGGTATAGTAAATAGCATTCTAACTTAGGGTAGTAACCAGAATGCCTGTGGCCTCAGCCTTAGAATAAAGCTGACACACCATGCAGGAGTCTCTGATGGCTGGCTTCACTGTTGCTGTTGATACTGAGCAGCAGCTATGGCCTGGTATTATTGCCCAAGTGTCACAATCCTTAGTCACTTTGCCACTCCTCCTGCCCTACTCCACCTCCTTTCCAACCTCTATATCTGAGTCTATGGTAACCACTGCCTCTTTTAATCTACAGTAGCTTACACAAGATTGAAAGTCTAATTTCCTTCCAACTCTACTAACCACATACACTGAGAGAGCCACTTGCCTCATCTTTGTTTGAAGACTTGCTGCCCAGTACTTCTTCCTAAATCATTCTATCCATTTCACTTTAGCAGTTCCACTGGGGAAAGAGAAATTGCCTTTGTCCTTTCCAATTAAAAATTTAAAAGCTCTGTCTCCTTTTCTGATGTTCTTGCCATTCCACATGGGGTTGCATCATCAATTTCTCAGAGTACCAAACTCTGTCACCCATGTCTTCCATGTCACAGTTGGAATCTTTCCTATAAATAGAATATTCTTATAGTTAGACAGTGTTTTAAGAATGAAAATTTGTGTTCAGAATTCCACAGTACTGTTTTCATATATATATCCATATTCAAAAGTTTTTGTCAATACTGTTTAAGATTCAATGACATTTTCCCACTATGTCACGATTCTTTATTATAAAATTAGAAACTCTCTTTAATAGTTTGTAAGAAAGAAAAGAGCTGTTCAATGACAGAAATTTAATGTATAATTTTAAAATACCAAAAGGAGAAATCTTATATGGTACTTCTGCTTGAATTCAGATTCTCTAGTCAGACATAGGTAACTTCCTGGTGGCTCAGACAGTAAAGAATCCTCCTGCAATGCGGGAGACCTGGGTTTGATCACTGGATTGGGAAGATCCCCTGGAGGAGGGCATGGCAACCCACTCCAATATTCTTACCTGGAGAATCCCCATGGACAGAGGAGCCTGACGGGCTACAGTCCATGGGGTCGCAAAGAGTCAGACACGACTGAGCAACTAAGCACAGCACAGATAGAAGGGTAGATTAGATAGATTGATGATTTATAAGCTAGATTATGATAATTTCTTTCTACTTTGTTGTTCATTTATTCTTTAATATTTATTGACTTCCTACTACAGTGATAGGCCCTGGGAATAAAAGATGATAAAGAAACCAAAACTGCCCTTAAGATATTTAGCGGGAAAAATAGACATGAGAAGAAATAATTATCATACAGTGCTAATGAAAAAAAAAAGCAAAGACAAGAGGTAGGAATGCCAAACATTTTCCAAAATACTTTGTCTTGAATTTGCACCACACTCTGTTCAATTACTGAACTAATGATTGATTCTGAATCAGATCAACCCACCCAGGCCGAGTTAGATTCTCCCTCTTTGTGACTCCCTTAGAATTCATTACATAATCCTTTATTTCTTTGCTTGTCTACCTCCCTAACTAGACTCTGAGCATCTTGAACACAGGATTGTATCTAATTATCTTTGTATTCAAAGCATCAGTTATATTTTTGGCACATGGTTGCTCCTCAATAAATGCTTGTAAATGGAGTGAATGAATGAATGGATAAACTCAACAAAAGATAGGGAGGGAAGAATTTCTTTGAAGTCTTTGTATATAAACTGATATTTAAACTACTAAGGATCTCATATTGTTCAGCTAAAATTCTGAAACTTCAGGTGAGGTTGAGAGGATTAATGAATGTCATGTGCCAGTCTCAATTTTGTTTTCTTGTATGAAGATCCAGACTTTGCAAATAAGATAGTTGTCTCCATCCACCATGCTGAAGCTCTATAGGGACAAAAACAACAGTTGCACATTCCAGAGCAGCTTATGAGATGTACTGAAAAGAGCTGAATATTTTTTATATCAAGAACATGGGCTTTTAAATACTTGTTGAATCAAATTCAGTAATGTTTGTGTTTGGTTTTTTTTGTTGGTTTTTTTTTAATCTTCTAGATGGTTATTATTTGCTATCTCTACGGTACCATTACATGGCTGCTGCCTCCGCCTTTTGCAAGCAATTATGGTGAGTTTTAAAATCAAGTAGCAGTGCAGGGGTACAATTCTCCTGGTTCTCTACTGTAGTTCAACTTCATGCCTTAAGTATTTTTAAATCCATAGTTATGTGATCTTTTTGGGGCTTTTGAAATAGTGTTTAGGAGTAAGAGTCTTCTGCTGTTGATTTTCAACATTCAAATATTTCCCCCCATTTTTTGAAATGCAATCTAAAAATTTGGACTCCTCATTAAAATTAACTCTACTAACTTCAATATTCCCTTTGCAGATGCTTATACAGATAAGCATCCAGTCCCACTAGTTCCATAAACTATATTTGCCCCAGATGCCTCTTTAGAAGGTTCTAGAAAAGTGTTCCTTTGAAAGACAGACACCTTCCTGAAATTTTTTCTTAGTGACTCTAAAGGGGAAATTGAGTTTGAAAACAACCAGATAACTCTTCTTTCCTTTTCCTCCAAGATAATCAGGATTTGGATTCTAAAAATCTGGAGGTTTAGTAGTCTGGACTAGAGATAAAGCTGCCTTGCATTCTTTATGGGGCAGACGCTTCTGGGATACCCACATGTACAGTATCAAATGGAGCAGAACTCCAACTAGCTTGTCCTCGACTCATTCTCCTGTCACTTCTGAGTGCTTCATCTCTTCTCTTTCTCTACTCTTGAGCACCTTCATTTTACCCTGCCACTCTCCTGCTACTAAGCTCTACCTTTCTGTGAAGAAGTCAGTTTGACTTCTTTCAATTCTTGTTTTGCAGAAGAACTTCCAAATGTTCAAAAGAAACAATGATCTAACTTTCCTAAGAAGTTCAGTTGGATCATTCCCCTGGTGCAAGTGACCTGCTTTTATTGTATTCCAAGCTGCAAGGTTGTTTCCTTGTTTTTATAAAAATCAAAATTAGTAGAAAATAAGATAAGATCTAAAAGTTATACTCAGACTAAAATGTTATTTAGGAGCAGCTGGTGTTCATATAGGGGTTAGAATGCAATTAGCACCTGTCTTCTAAATATTTGGTAAGCATAAATTGAAATATATATATCTCATAATCTGTAAAATGGTCTGTTGCTTTTTGTGAGAAGAAACTTAAAGATAAAATTAGGAATACAAATAGAAAAGAATTAATTCAGTGATGATGCTGTTTATTGGCTTTTTAAGTAGAAACATAGCATGTAACAGGTTTAACTAAAAGGGACCTAAAAGATAATTTAGACTCATGACTTTTAGGAAGATCATAGTATTTTTTTCATGATAACACAGTCGAACTGGGAGAAATGAAACTAGGTCTCAGGACTCCTCATCCTATTATGCTCTTCTTAATTTAAGTGTCAGGTCAAGGAATTCATAGGCTGTCTGCTACATTAGGGCTTCTTACACTGGGCTCTTTGGAAGGGATTTGTAGATCTTCCCTAATTTCAGGTAAGTTTCAGTGTCAATGTGCACTTTCCTCTGGGTGGCTGGTGGTTGGGGAGCATAGCTTTCAAAAGACTTAGAACAGCCCTACTATACTCCCCCTGCCAAAAAAAAAAAATGAGGTATAAAAACCTTTGAACTAAATAAATATTTATCTTCTCTTAATGTAAAATCATGGATAAATGTTTTAGTGCTGTATCTTCCTTTTCAGTTCTGGTTCAGTCGTCCATGGAGAAGGAAAGTACTGTGGAGTAGGAAAAAAAAAAAAAAAAGAATCTTATACCTTGACCTTACATGATCCATCTATTCAGAGATCTTTCATTTACACACTCTGTATATGTGGTTTCCATTTCCTCACCACTTATCATACTAACCTACCCCCACCCCGCCGCCAACTCATTCCTGAGGGAACTATCAAAATATCTAACTTACAAATGTAATATATCACAGTAAGGAAGTTCTCTTAGGCAACCTAAGACCTGTTGAAAAAAAATTAGTAAAGGGGTTTGCTTGCCATTTTTAAGTTACCCATCTAGATTCTTCATTATATGTTGTTTATTACTGTAGTACTATGGTTTCCTTTTGACAATTTTCTTTTCTCAGCTAGTATAAAACTATTTTCTCTTTGGCTGGCTCAGATTCCACCTTCTTCTCCCACCTGCTGAATCCAGATATCCTAAAATCTTTAGTTTTTGACCTTCATATATGTTATACACATTTCCTCAGGGGACCCATTCATTCTGAAGATTTACATCTGTTCTCTCCACCTAGGAATCCCCAATCTGCATCTTCAGCTTCTTTCCTAACATCTTATCTTTCAAACCAGCTAGATTTTTTTTTTAATTTATTTATTTTATTTGGAGGCTAATTACTTTACAAGATTGTAGTGGTTTTTGCCATACATTGACGTGAATCAGCCATGGGTGTATGTGTGTTCCCCATCCTGAACCCCCCTCCCACCTCTCTCCCTATCCCATCCCTCTGGGTCATCCCAGTGCACCGGCCCTGAGCACCCTGTCTCATGCATCAAACCTGGACTGGCGATCTGTTTCACATACGATATATACATATTTCAATGCTATTCTCTCAAATAGCATTCTCCCACAGAGTCCAAAAGACTGTTTTATGCATCTGTGTCTCTTTTGCTGTCTCGCATATAGGGTTATAATTACCATCTTTATATATACCATATATATGCATTAATATACTATATTGGTGTTTTTCTTTCTGGCTTACTTCACTCTGTATAATAGGTTCCAGTTTAATCCACCTCATTAGAATTGATTCAAATGTATTCTTTTTAATGGCTGAGTAATATTCCACTGTGTATGTACCACAGCTTTCTTATCCATTTGTCTGCCGATGGACATCTAGGTTGCTTCCATGTCCTGGCTATTATAAACAGTGCTGCAATGAACATTGGGGTACACGTGTCTCTTTCAGTTTGGTTTCCTTGGTGTGTATGCCCAGCAGTGGGATTGCTGGGTCGTATGGCAGTTCTATTTCCAGTTTTTTAAGGAATCTTCACACTGTTCTCCATAGTGGCTGTACTAATTTGCATTCCCACCAACAGTGTAAGAGGGTTCCCTTTTCTCCACACCCTCTCCAGCATTTATTGTTTGTAGACTTTTGGATAGCAGCCCTTCTGACCGGCATGAGATGGTACCTTATTGTGGTTTTGATTTGCATTTCTCTGATAATGAGTGATGTTGAGCATCTTTTCATGTGTTTGTTAGCCATCTGTATGTCTTCTTTGGAGAAGTGTCTGTTTAGTTCTATGGCCCATTTTTTGATTGGGTCATTTATTTTTCTGGAATTGAGCTGCTGCAGGAGTTGCTTGTATATTTTTGAGATTAATTCTTTGTCAGTTGCTTCATTTGCTATTATTTTCTCCCATTCTGAAGGCTGTCTTTTCACCTTGCTTATAGTTTCCTTCATTGTGCAAACGCTTTTAAGTTTAATTAGGTCCCATTTGTTTATTTTTGCTTTTATTTCCAATACTCTGGGAGGTGGGTCATAGAGGATCCTGCTGTGATTTATGTCAGAGAGTGTTTTGCCTATGTTTTCCTCTAGGAGTTTTATAGTGTCTGGTCTTACGTTTAGATCTTTAATCCATTTTGAGTTTTTTTGTGTGTGTATGGTGTTAGAAAGGGTTCTAGTCGAACCAGTTAGATTTAAGCTCAGTTTATTTTATATTCCTCCTTCAAATGTGGACCATCCCCATACATTCTCAAAGGAACTGAATCTCTCATACACAAATTGAATCTCCCTTCTGCATTCCAAATATCTTACAAAACCACCAACTTTTTCACAACCTCTAGATTGAGATATTCAAACGTTTTTGACATCCTATTCTTTTTTATTGACGGTATCCAAGAACTACCTACATTCTATTTGTATTTTTCCACTGGTTAGCATTCCCTTTCAGTTTATTTAATAAATAAATGGGTTTTGAGAACCCACTAGGTGCCAGATGAATTGCTAGGGTGCTATGGGGGAAACAAGATGAGTTAGATTCTGTTTTAGCCCTTTAAGGAATTGCTAACAAGGAGTACCAAGCATATTTACAAAGAGCTACAATGCAAGGCCTTCATAGCATTGGCATTCGCTACCCTTGACTCTAATTATACTGTGCTATTATTGACTTTTGTCTGAATCCATACCCATCTATAGGATTTATTTCAAACTTTTCCATTCTACACACCCCACTTCATTTTTATTTTCTTACTTTCCTATCCATGGTCATTCCAACTACATGACTTTTGATTATTTTTTTCTCTCTTCTTTGATTTTTTTTTTTCTCTCTTCTGGGCTTATGTGTAGAAGAATATGACTCCATAATCCTCCTGTTGATCCAGTGAAATTTTGGGGGCTGTGCCCTTTGGCAAACGGCATCAACCATAGGATAACCTGGACATTCACATTCCTACCTGAAAAGCTGATTTTAATTAACTGGAGCTCCCTTTCTCCAAGTCTCATTGCCTTTGGAAAACTGAGATCATTTGCTGCTTCAGTTCCAGCCACATTACTCTCACTGCAGGAGACCTGCCTTATGTAGTTATGCCACGGATGACCATCTAGGCCTTGTAAGACACCTAAATCACTTCCGAGTATCCTTCTTTTCCCACCTGAACACTTTGGTATGCTACAAGCTGTGATAAAGTGATCCCTAGGCCCAAATTAATGAAAGGGGACACGACCGCCCAATAAACAAAATACAGGGCCCAGTATTTGATGCCGAGGGTGAAAACTACCGAAGTCTTAACATCCATGCCCATTCATTTCCTGATCTTTAGATATTCATATTCGACTTCAGGTAATGTAACTGAGTACTTGGCTCCCCCGAAATTCCTATGCTGCTCTCATGAATGTTTTATACAGCTCCCCAGCCTGGATGTTAACTGTTGTGTCACACAGTTGTGTGCAGAGGACAACAAATCACTCATACCTAGTTTTTGAGCTTTGGCCAGTTCCAGTTTTCAGGCAAAAGCTGTCAAAGCAAAAATACCTATTCTTAAAACTAGGCATCTTTTTTTTTTTTTTAATTTCTTCTGCCATTAATTAATCCATGAAAGCATCATTTTCGCATTCTTTAAAAAAAAAAAAACAGAAATCCATTTTATTCAACTCTAAGATCTGATGAGAGAACAGTTGTTGAAACATGATTTTGTTTAATTTTAGGCTAAGATTTTATAGATCATTTGTAAATAGAGAAGAAAAGAGAGGCAGTAGTCACATTCTTGCTTTGATCTTGTTTCTAACCTGAAAGGTTATTCAAGTGATTAATGAAACAGGTGGTAAATCTAATTATCTACCTTTAAAAGCACTACTTTGGGTGTATGCGTATGTGTGCATGTATGTGTACGTTTGTCTGTCTGTGTGTTTCGCTGAGATTGCTTGATTTGCAATTTTGTATTTTACATTCCAAGAAACTTCACCTTTCAATGCTCTGTTTAGAAAACAGAAATTCAACATCTCTTCAAATATTCATTCCTGTAACTCTGAGGTGGGGGGTATGGAGGGGAAAGAATAGGTCACTGCACTGAGAAGAATTATGAGGGTATAGTGACATCTACAGGTAGCATGGATATTGTTAAATAGCATGTGTTTACCATCTGCTGAAGAATGGACTGTTCTAACAAGCCTCTCTTTGCCTTAAGTTTGTCCAAACAGGCCTTGCCCAAGGTGATCAGCAGGAAAGATTAGAACAATTAATCTGGAATAGCTGATGTAATGGATTTTGCTAAAATCAAAATATCTGTGCTAAAGGGGCCTTATTTTACCTACTTTCTTATACCTAGTTTATCTTCATTTCTGGCTCTCAGTGACAAAAGAGCCAAAATAAAACCTTTTTGTTCCAGTAGTCCCAACTCAGGTTAACATGATGTCAGAAATTATTCTCACATTTTCTTAATGAAAGGACTGAGAAGAACAGTAACAGTAGGGGATGTGGCTAATAATAAATTATCCTTGAATTAGGCTCATTAGTATCAATTATTTTGCTATCTGTGGAAAAACAAAACAAATCAGGAAAAGGTAAAGATAAAATTTAAGCTCCTTGTAGGGTGAGATTATGTTACAATTTTTTGTATTTCTCATGGTGGTTAGACATACATAGTGAATAGTTGCTCAACTGAGAAAAAAATAAAAAGATGTAAAATTGTTAGTTGCTCTGTCGTGTCTGACTCTTTGGACTCCATGGACCATAGCCCACCAGGCTCCTCTGTCGATGCAATTTCCTAGACAAGAATAATGGAGCGGGTTACCATTTCCTTCTCTAGAGAATCTTCCTGACCCAGGGATCAAACCCATGTCTCCTGCATTGCAGACGGATTCCTTACCACTGAGCCACCAGGGAAGCCCCCAAAAGATGTAATGCTACTTTCAAAACTCTTTATTCTAATGTCTATTAATTGGAATTTAGCAGTCATGTTGCTAAAACATCTTTTCAGTATCCACTCTGTGCAAAGTGCTATACAAACCTGCTTAAAGGTTTAAAACCCCAACAGCTTAATAATTTCCTTGTCATTCCTTCATGACTTCTTTTTTATTTCTGTATCTTTCTATTTCCAGTATTTACTTTAACATGAAAGACGGATACACTAATATATATATTATATATATATAGAGAGATATATATAGATAGATATAGATATAGGTTACATATATAATATATTATATACACAGTAATAAATATAATATATATATATTATATATATCTTTCCTCCAAAATTTCAAATTTTTTTCCATTTCAGTGCTTTTTCTTTGTATGTTTTTGTTTTATAATCTAGAATACCTTTTCTTTTTCTGAATATACAACTCGTACCCAGTTCAAATGTCCTGTTGTCTAAGTCTTTCCTGGATATATCAAAATAGAGTTATTTATTCCTTTTTAATTTTCTTAACACTCTGTTCACCTCTCCTACCATCTTGCTGGGGCAACTCCTTTGCCCTTGGACATGGGGTATCTTTTTTTGGTGGGATCCAACATTCTCCGGTTGATGCTTGTTCAGCAATTAGCTGCAATTTTGGGGTTCTTGCAGGAGAAGATGAGCACATGTACTTCTATTCCGCTGTCTTAACCATGGCAAAAACAGTCACCAAAAACAAGACCAGGAGCTAACTCTGGCTCAGATCATGAACTCCTTATTGCAAAATTCAGACTAAAATTGAAGGAAGTAGGGAAAACTACTAGACTATTCAGGTATGACCTAAATCAAATCCCTTATGATTATACAGTGTAAGTGACAAATAGATTCAACAGTGTAGATCTGATAGAGTGCCTGAAGAACTATGGACAGCGGTTTTGACATTGTACAGAAGGCAGTGATCAAGACCATCCCCAAGAAAAAGAAATGCAAAAAGGCAAAATGGCTGTCTGAGGAGGCCTTACAAATAGCTGAGAAAAGAAGAGAAGCTAAAGGCAAAGGAGAAAAGGAAACATATACCCATTTGAATGCAGAATTCCAAAGAATAGCAAGGAGAGATAAGGAAGACTTCCTCAGGGATAAATGCAAAAAAATAGAAGAATATAATAGAATGGGAAAGACTAGAGATCTCTTCAAGAAAATTAGAGATACCAAGGGAACATTTCATGCAAATTTGGGCACAATAAAGGACAGAAATGGTATGGACCTAACAGAAGCAGAAGATATTAAGAAGAGGTGGCAAGAATACACAGAAGAACTGTGCAAAAAAGGTCTTCACAACCCAGATAATCATGATGGTGTGATCACTCACCTAGAGCCAGATGTCCTGGAATGTGAAGTCAAGTAGGCCTTACGAAGTATCTCTATGAACAAAGCTAGTGGAGGTGATGGAATTCCAGTCGAGCTGTTTCAGATCCTAAAAGTTGATACTGTGAAAATGCTGCACTCAATATGCCAGCAAATTTGAAAAATTCAGCAGTGGCCTCAGGACTGGAAAAAGTCAGTTTTCATTCCAATCCCAAAGAAAGGCAATGCCAAAGAATGCTCAAACTACCGCACAATTGCACTCATCTCACACACTAGCAAAGTAATGCTCAAAATTCTCCAAGCCAGGCTTCAACAGTATGTGAACCATGAACTTCCAGATGTTCAAGCTGGTTTTAGAAAAGTCAGAGGAACTAGAGATCAAATTGCCAACATGCATTGGATCATCAAAAAAGAAAGAGAATTCCAGAAAAACATCTACTTCTGCTATATTGATTATGCCATAGTCTTTGACTGTGTAGATCACAACAAACTGGAAAATTGTGCAAGAGATGGTGATACCAGACCACCTGACCTGCCTCCTGAGAAATCTGTATGCAGGTCAAGAATCAATAGTTAGAACTGGGCATGTAACAACAGACTGGTTCCAAATTGGGAAAGGAGTACATCAAGGCTGTATATTGTCACCCTGCTTATTTAACTTATATGCAGAGTACATCATGGAAAATGCGAGGCTGGATGAAGCACAACTGGAATCAAGATTGCTGGGAGAAATATCAATCACCTCAGATATGCAGATGACACTACCCTTATGGCAGAAAGCAAAGAAGAACTAAAGAGCCTCTTGATGAAAGTGAAAGAGGAGAATGAAAAAACAGGCTTAAAACTGAACAAATGAACATCATGGCATCTGGTCCCATCACTTCATGGCAGATAGATGTGGAAACAATGAAAACACTGAGAGACTTTATTTGAGGGGGCTCCAAAATCACTGCAGATGGTGACTGTAGCCATGAAATTAAAAGATGCTTGCTCCTTGGGAGAAAAGCTATGACCAACCTAGATAGCATATTAAAAAGCAGAGACATTACTTTACCAACAAAAGTCCGTCTAGTCAAAGCTATGGTTTTTCCAGTAGTCATGTATGGATGTTAGAGTTGGACTATAAAGAAGACTGGTGCCAAGGAATTGATGCTTTTGAACTGTGGTGTTGGAGAAGACTCTTGAGAGTCCCTTGGACTGCAAGGAGATCCAACCAGTCCATCCTAAAAGAGATCAGTCCTGGGTGTTCATTGGAAGGACTGATGTTGAAGCTGAAACTCCAATACTTTGGCCACCTGATGCGAAGAGCTGACTCATTGGAAAAGACCCTGATGCTGGGAAAGATATAGGGCAGGAGGAGAGAAGGTGATGACGGAGGATGAGATGGTCGAATGGCATCACTGACTCAATGGACATTTTGGGTAAACTATGCAAGTTGGTGATGGACAGGGAGGCCTGGAGTGCTACGGTTCACGGGTTCACAAAGTGTTGGACACGACTGAGCGACTAAACTGAACTGAACTGAACAGGAAACTCTCTTTCCAGTGGCTATAAAATCAATTTTCTGAACTGAACATTCTCTTCACCTATCATCTTTTCCCTTGAGATTAAAAATATTTATGTATCTGTTTTAGCTCTCCTTAGATATTTTTTAAAAATAATTTAACTTATTTATTTTTGACTGTGTTAGGTTTTTTTTTGTTGTGTGAGCTTTTCTTTATTTGTGACAAGCAGGGGCTACTCGTCATTGTGGTGCACAAGCTTCTCATTGCAGTGGCTTCTCTTATTGCAGAACAGTCTTTAGGCATACGGGCTCAGTAGTTGTGGCTCCCAGTATCTACAGCACAGGCTCCATATTTGTGGTCCACAGACTTAGCTGCTCAGTGGCATGTGAGATCCTCCTGGACTGGGGATTGAACCTGTGTCTCCTGCACTGGCAGGCAGATTCTTCACCACTGAGCTACCAAGGAAACCTCTCCTTAAATATCTTGAAGGTAGGAACAGTCTTGGACATTTTTATTTATGTGCCTTGTGCACCTTGGGTGCTCAGAAAATATTTATTGAATGAAGCAAAAGATTTATCCTGTGGATGTTGAATAACAATTTAAGAATTAGAGGATAAGGTAATATTTACAAAAATGATTACACCAGGTCATTAATTGGTCTCCATTTTAAGGAGTCTTCATTATTCCTAAAGATTTCTTTGAATATAGATTAAAATCTTAAACATAGTGTAGGGTTTCATTTGTGTGCTTATGTTAGAAAGAAGAAGAGGGTTAAGCACAAATCGATGGCTGAAGAGACAGGGAGGCAATAGAGCGGCCTGAATTCCCCCCCACCCCTTTTGGCATGGGGAAATGTAGGAATTTCTAGTGGTCATGGCAAGGATTACCTGGCTAGAGCAATTTTGCTAATAGCCCAATCAAGGAGGCTGGCTATCAGATGAGGCACGTTAGCAACAAGAGGCGATAGGATGTTCTGCTACATGGGATGCTCTTCTGTCAGAGAGCAGCAGAAGAGTAGGGCTTCTTGGAGACTCATGAAGAACCTTGATATATGTCCAACAAGCAGATCAGTATTTAGGCATTGTTGCACAGAGGGCATCTTCAGCCTGTCAACATGAGAGAAGCTGGAATAGCCACAATGAGGATTAAGCTTTAAAGAAAGAGGAAGGGGACTTCCCTGGTGGTCCAGTGGTTAAAATGCAATGGTTTCAATGCAGGGGATCCAGGTTTGATCCCTGATCAGGGAACTAAGATCCCATATATGGCGTGGTGTGACCAAAAATAATTCTTTTTTTAAAAAAGGAAGGAGGTGTCTCAGAGCCAGACCCTGCCAACACCTTTCATCTCAAACCCCATAGTCAGGACCACCACTCAAGCCTCACCTGAAGATAAGGAAAGGAGATGAGATTTTTTTTTAAAACTTGGAAGTTAATGCTTTAATTCAAACCAAATTTTAACACCCCATAGTGGCCACAAAACTAGGGAATCTTCATGAGATCATATTGCTGTACTGGAAAGGGAGATTCAACAATCCCCTAGAGAAGACAGTACAGTAACTGGCAACACTACAGCCACTTTATTTTCAGATTCCACCAAGCTGAAACTTCTCAGGAAACTCAGTTACATTAGTCAACAAAGGACTGTCTTGGTCTTCTAGGGCCATGTACTGGGTGACTTAAACAACAGATATTTATTTTCTCACAGTTTTTGGAGGCTGGGATGTCCATGATCGAACTTCTGTCAGGTTTGGTGTCTAATGAGGGCTCTTTCTGTCTTGCAGAAGGCCATCTTCTTGCTGGTGGGGTGGATAGGGGTATGGGATGAGATGAGATGAAGTGAATCTCTAGAGTTTCTTCCTTTTTTATAAAGTCACCTGTTCTATCAGATTAGAGCTCCATCCTGATGACCTAATTTGACCTCTCTCACCTCCTTAAGGGCCTTATCTCCAATATAGTCTCATGGCAGGGGGTGGGGGGGTGGGGGGTTGTAGTGCTTATGACTCCATCTTGACTAAAGTCAACATATGACTTTAGGGGTACACAATTCATTCCACAACAAAGACCTCTTACCATGAGGCAGAAATTATTTACCAACACAACAGAATAGAGCAAACCAGGCTAAAAAATGATTTCCCATTCTATCCCAAATGCCTGTGTGCTAAGTTGCTCCAGTCCTGTCTGACTCTCTGCAACCCCATGGACTGTAGCCCACCTGGCGTCTCTGTCCATGGGGTCTCCTAGGCAAGAATACTGGAGTGGGTTGCCATTTCCTCCTCCAGGGGATCTTCCTGATTCAGGGATTGAACCTACATCTCCAATGTCTCCTGCATTGCAGGTGGATTCTTTACCTGCTGACCCATCAGGGAAGCCCCAAATATCCCAAATGCCTGGATATTGCAATTTCAAATAGAAGCAAGAGCTTTCAGACCTTCATTAAATAAATCTTGGATATATGGTCATGATTAAGACCAAAGGAACTAAAAAGCTGATTGGAAATTCAGAGGCTCAGTCATTTGTCTCCAATGCTGAGGTAGTTGATGCTGCCAAATACTGGGGGACTTTGGGGAGTGAAATTTCAGAATAATTTATCATGGCTTAAAAGTCAAAATATGTTCTTCAAAAATTAACATGTGCCATTGGCAATCTAGAGCTCAACAGCAGCAAGCCAAAACCTACAATCAACAATACATTGGAGAATATAGAAAATAGGAATTAAATTGAAAATTTAAGGCCAAGTCCCCTCCCACCTAAAAAGGTTGCAACTGAAATCCACTTGTTAAGTCAGAATAGAAAATCTGCTCTTAAGAGATGTTTCTGACTTCCAGTTTTAGGTCTGACATATAAAGAGCTCACAACAAGAAAACAACTGTTCTCAAGGAAAAAATCAACAATTCTTGTATTCAACAGAGAATGGAGCTCCTTGGCAAACTCCTGCCCTCCAAACTGGAGAGATAAAGAGAGAAAAAGCCATAACACTAGAGGAAATTTTAGCCTCTGACATCACAATTACAGCAAAAAGTGTACACAGCCTACTCCTTCCTAGTCAGATAAATTTAAACCTCACACTCCCTCAGATCCTTTTACCCAATACATCATGTTTGGCTTTCAATTTTTAAAAATCACAAGTCATACAAAAAGACAAAAAGCACAATCTGAGTGAACAAAGGAAGCATCAGAACCAGACTCAGATATGGCAGAGAGTTTGGAATTATCAGACTGAGAATTTAAAATAACTATGATTAATATGCTAAGTGTTCCCAAAGGAACAGTAGACAAATGCAAGAAAAGATAGGGAAGGTAAGAAGATGGAACTTTAAGAAAGAATCAAAAGAAAATGCTAGAAATCAAAAACACTGTAACAGAAATGATGAATGTATTTGATGGATTCATAAAGAAAAGAATAAGTTAACTTAAGGATATATCAATAGAAACTTTCAAAACTGAGAAACAAACAGAAACGAATGAAAAAGACTGAGCAGAATGTTCAAGGACTGTGGGACAGTTACAAAAGGGTAATATCATGTGTGTAATATCAATACTGAAAGGAGCAGAAAGAGAGAAAGGAACAGAAGAAATATTTGAAGTTTTAAAAGCTGAGAATTTTCAAAAAATAAAAGACAGACACCAATCCACAGATCCAGGAAGCTCAGAGCACAACAAACAGGATAAATACCCCCCAAAATCGATATGTAAGTATATCATATTCAAACTGCAAAAAATCAAAGATAAAAAGAAAATCTTGAAAGAAGCCAGAGAAAATAATGCCTTACCTATAGAGGAATAAGAACAATTCAACTGGACTTACCTTCAGAAACCATCCAAACAAAAAGAGAATAAGGTAAAATGTTTAAAGTATTGCTGACTGTGAAGATGGCGGTGAGGGGGAAGCTAATGGCAGTGATGGGAGACGAGGACACCATGACTGGCTTCCTACTGGGTGGCATAGGGGTGCTTAACAAGAACCACCACCCAAATTTCCTGGTGATGGAGAAAGATACTACCATCAGTGAAACTGAAGACACATTCCGGCAGTTTCTAAACCAGGATGACATCAGCAGCATCCTTATCAACCAGTACATTGCAGAAATGGTGCAGGCACGCACTTGATGCCCTCTGGCACTGCATTCCAGCCATACTGGAGATCCCATCCAAGGAGTACCTCTGTGATGCTGCCAATGTCTCCATCCTGCGCAGGGCCAGGGGCATGTTCATGGCTGAAAACCTGCACAAAGGGACTCTCCACCGCCATGTAGCTTCTCCCTAGGCTTACCATCAGCCCTTGTCTAAGATGTGAGCCTCTGAGTTCCAATTCCCTGCCCCTTCCCACTCCACTGAGAGGCTAGGTGAGGTGCTTCCAGGTACCAGGGCTCTTCCATTAAAATCAAGCCTGGTTAGGGTAAAAGTAAATAAATCAATGAAAATTAAGAGAGCAGACACAAATTACTGGTGTCAGAAATGAAAGCAAAACCAGCACTACTGATCCCATGGACAGTAAACTGATAATTAAAAAATACAGTTGACTCTTTAATGACACTGGTTTGAACCATGCAAAAATTTTTCCAATAAATACAACAGCACTACATGATCTACAGTTGATTGAATCTTGGATGCAGTACCATGAATGTGGAGAGCCTACTATAAAGTTGTGCATGAATTTATTATTGCACAATGAATCAGTATCCCTAACCCCCATGTTGTTCAAGGGTCAACTATATTTTGAACAACTTTACAACTGCTAATTTGATAAAAGATGAAATTGACCAATTCTTTGAAAGACAAAATCTGCCAAAACTCACACAAGGGGTAATAGATAATCTGAGTAAATCTATAACCATTAAAGAAATTGAAATCAGTAATTAATAACATTCCAAAACATAAAACACCAGGCCCAAATGGTTTCACTATTTTTTTTAATAAAAAAAATTTAACACCAAAAACATTTTATATTGAGGTATAGCCAATTAACAACGTTGTGATAGTTTCAGGTGAACAGTGAAGGGACTCAGCCATACATATACATTTATCCATCCTCCCCCTAACCCCCCTGCCATCCAGACTGGCATTTAATATTGGGCAGAGTTCCATGTGCTATACAATAGTTTTTTGTTGGTTATCCATTTTAAATATAGCAGTGTGTACATGACCTTCCCAAAGTCCTTCACTATCCCTTCCCCCCTGCCACTATAAGTTTGTTTCCAAAGTCTGTGAGTCTCTTTCTATTTTTTAAGTAAGTTCAGTTGTATCATTTCTTTTTAGATTCCACATATAAGGGATGTCATATGATGTTTCTCCTTCTCCATCTAACTTACTTCGCTTGGTCTGACACTCTCTAGGTTCATCCATGTTGCTGCAAATGGCCTTATTTTATTCTTTTTAATGGCTGTGATATATTCCATTGTATGTACGTACCACATTTTCTTTATCCATTCCTCTGTCCATGAACATTTAGGTTGTTTCCATGTCTTGGCCATTGTAAACAGTGCTGCAATGAGCATTGGGGTGCATGTATCTTTTGGGGCCATGTTTTTCTCTGTATATATGCCCAGGAGTGGGATTGTAGGGTCATATGGTAGTTCTAACTTTAGTGTTTTAAGGAAACTCCATATTGTTCTCCATAGTGGCTGTACCAATTTACATTCCCACCAACAGTGCAGGTGGGTTCCCTTTTCTCCACACCCTCTCCAGCATTTGTTATTTGCGGATTTTTTGATGATAGCCATTCTGACTGGTGTGAAGTGATATCTCATTGTGGTTTTGATTTGCATTCTTCTAATAGCTAGCAACGGAGAAGGCAATGGCACCCCACTCCAGTACTCTTGCCTGGAAAATCCCATGGATGGAGGAGCCTGGTAGGCTGCAGTCCATGGGGTCGCTGAGGGTTGGACACGACTGAGCTACTTCACTTTCACTTTTCACTTTCATGCATTGGAGAAGGAAATGGCAACCCACTCCAGTGTTCTTGCCTGGAGAATCCCAGGGACGGGGGAGCCTGGTGGGCTGCCATCTATGGGGTCGCACAGAGTCGGACACAACTGAAGTGACTTAGCAGCAGCAGCAATAGCTAGCAATGTTAAACATCTTTTCATGTGCCTATTGGCCATCTGTATGTCCTCTTTAGAGAAATGTCTATTTAGGTGTCTGCCCATTTTTTTAGTGGGTTGTTTGTTTTGATGCTATTGAATATCACAAGCTGTTCATAAATTTTAGAGACTAATCCCTTATCAGTCACATCATTTGCAAATATTTTCACCCAGTCTCTGGGTTGTATTTTTGTTTTGTTTATTGTTTCCTTTGCTGTGCAAAAACTTTTGAGTTTAAGTAGCTCCCATTTGTTTATTTTTGCTTTTATTTCCATTATTCAGGGAGATAGATTAAAAAAGATGTTGCTGTGATTTATATCAGAGAGTGTTCTGCCTATGTTATCCTCCAAGAGTTTTACAGTATCTGGTCTAACATTTAGGTCTTTAATCTATTTTGAGCCCCTTTCTGTGTATGGAGTTAAAGAATGATCTAATTTCATTCTTCTACATGTGACTGTCCAGTTTTCCCAGCACCATCCATCGAAGAGACTGTTTTTCCAACATTGTGTAGCCCTGACTCCTTTGTCATAAATTAATTGACCATAAGTGCATGGGCTTATTTCTGGGTTTTCTATCCTGTTCCATTGATCTATATCTCTATTCTTGTGCCAGTATCATACTGTTTTGATGATTGTAGCTTTGTAGCATAGTCTTAAGTCAGGGAACCTGATTCCTCTAGCTCTGTTTTTCTTTTTCAAGACTTCTTTGGCTATTTGGGGTCTTTTGTGTCTCCATACCAAATGGTTTCACTATTGAATATCACCAAACATTTAAGAAACAAATGATACCAATTCTCTAAAGTCTGCTCCAAAAAATAGATGCAGAGTGAACACCTCCTAATGCATTTTATGAGGGTCAGCATTATCTAATACCAAAACAAGGCACAGACATTACAAGACAGGAAAACCACCAATGTATATCTCTCATAAGCATAGATTTAAAAATCCTCAGCAAAATATTAGGAAATCAAATCCAGCAATATATAAAAAGTATTATACCCCAAAACTCAGTGTGTGCTCTAGATATCCAAGGGGAAGTTCAAAATTTTAAAGTCAATTAATGTAATCCATTACATTAACAGGTAAAGAAGAAAAATCATATGATCATAGTAATAGATGCAATAAAAGCATTCAGCAAGATACTATACCCTTTCATGGTAAACTCTAAGTAAACCAGAAAGAGGGGAAATTTCTTCAACTTGATAAAAAAAATCTGCAAAATGACTACAATTAACATCATTATTATTGATGAGAAATTATAAATAGATGCTTTCCCCCCTAAGATGGGCAACGAAGCAGGTATGTGCCCTCTCAGTACTCTTTATCCAAATTATACTGTAAGTCCTATCTAATGTAATAAAAAAGATAAAAATGTAAGGAAAATGTGTACAGATTGAGAAGAAGGGAATAAACTCTCTTTGTTTGCAGGTGATATTATTGTCCATATACAAATGTCAAAGAAATTAACCAAAACCCCTTCTGGAACTAATAAGCAATTGTTGCAAAGGCGCCAAGTCTGTTACTTTCCTATATGTCAGCAGTACACATTTGGAATTTAACAATAAAAAGCATAATATCATTTATGTTAGCAGCAAAAAATTAAAATACTTGGTATAAATCTAATAAAATTTTATAAGGTCTATGTAAGGAAAACTGATGAAAGAAATCAAAAGTCTTAAATAAATGGAGAGATATTCCATGTTCTTCTACAGGATGACTTGATACTGTTAAGGTGTTAGTTATCCTTAATGTAATCTATAGATTCAACTCAATTCCAATAAAAATCCCAAAAATTTACTTTGTGGATACCAACAAACTGGTCATAAAGTTTATATGGAAAGGCAAAAGATCCAGAATAACCAATTCAACACTCTAAAAGAACAGTTGGGAGACTGAAAATCCTCTAATTCAAGACTTACTCTAAAGCCACAGTAATCATGACCGTGTGGTATTGTTGAAAGAACAGACAAATCAATTTAATGGACCAAAGAGCCCAGAAATAGACCCATACAAATATAAGCAACTAATTGTTGACAAAGGAGCAAAAGCAATCCAGTGGAAAAGAATAGTCTTTTCAACAAATGGGGCTTAATAGCTGCAGATTCACATTCAGGAAAATGAATCTAGACACTGACCTTGCATCTTTTATGAAAATTGACTCAAAATGAATCATAGACCAAAATATAAAATGCAAAAATATAAACCTTCTAGGAGATGATAGAAGAGAAAATCTAGGTAACCCTGAGTTTGGCAATGAGTCTTTAGATACAGTGCTAAAAGCGTGCTCCATGAAAGAAAAAATAGCTAGATTGGATGTCATTAAAAACAAAAACATGTATCTATAAAGCTCACTAAAGCAAAGCACAGTAAAATGAGGTATGGCAATAAAAGGCGTTAAATTTATCAAATAAAAAAATAATACAGTGCTGAAAAATTAAAAAAAAAAAAAAGAAAGTTAACAACAAAAACTTCCCAATATCAAGTAAAATTAGATTCCTTTCATTATAAGTGTTATTAGATTGATAAAATATATAAGGTAGATTTTGGGGAACAAGTAATTATTTTCATTTAAAAATGCTGAATTTTTAAAAAAAAGACTTTATATTTTTAGAGAAGTTTAAAGTTTATAACAAAATAGAGAGGAAGATAGACATTTTCCCTATATCTCCTGCTCACACATATGCATAGCCTCCTCCATTATCAACATTACTCACCAGAATGGTACATTTTTTTTAAAACAAAGATAAACCTACATTGACACATCACAATCACCCAAAGTTTGTAGTTTACTTTAGACTTTACTCTTGGTGTTACACATTCTATAGGTTTGGACAAGTGTATAGTGACATTTATGCAATCATTGTAATCTCATACAGAATATTTTCACAGCCTTAAAAATCCTCAAAAAAAAAAAAGAATATTATTCTGTGATAACAAGAAATGAGGTATGAAGCCATGAAAAAACATAGTGGAAACTTACAAGCATAGTGTCACCTGAAAGAAGCCAATCTGAGAGAATTCCCCAGTAGTCCAGTGGTTAAGACTCTGTACTTCGACTGCATGTGGCCTGGGTTTGATCCCTGGTCAGGGAACTAAGATCCCACATGCTGTGTGGTGGGGCAAAAACAAAATTGTTTTTAATTAAAAAAAGAAGAAACCAATCTGAAAAGGCTACATACTATGTAATTACAACTATATGACATTCTGGAGAAGACAAAACTATGCAAACAATAGATAGATCAGTGGTTACCTGGTGTTTAAGAAGGGGAAAAGGATAAATAGTTGGAGCATAGGGAATTTTTTAGAACAATGAAATGCTTCTGTATCAGAGACAGAGGAACGAGAGGGAGAGAGCAGGGAAGTGGGGAGGGGAAAGGGGAAACAATTCTTGCAGGTCAGCATTTTCTACATAAATGGACATGTTTTATATCTGTGCTGTCCAATATGAGAGCCCTATATAACTACTGCCCCTGGAGAAGGGATTGGCTACTCACTCCGGTATTCTTGGGCTTCCCTTTTGGCTCAATTGGTAAAGAATCCTCTTGAAATGCAGGAGATCTGGGTTCGATCCCTGGGTTGGGAAGATCCCCTGGAGAAGGGAAAGGCTACCTGCTCCAGTATTCTGGCCTGGAGAATTCCATAGAGTGTATAGTCCATGGGTTTGCAAAGAAACATGACTGGGTGACTTTCACTTGTAACTACTGAATACTTCACACATAGATAGTGCAGCTAAAGAACTGAATTTAAAATTTTATTTAGTTTTCATTCATTTAAATTTAAATAGTCACATGTGACTAATGGTTAATATATTGAATAGCACATGTATATATACTTTTCTCAACTGAGAAAATTCAGTGTTTAAAAAAACTCATTGGGTAGGTCATTTTGAGAGTGTACTACACTTAAAATATTAACTTTAAATATTTTGGATATTAAAAAAGTAGATTTATGTTCCTCCTCCTGGAAATTTATTTGAGGGAAAAATGCATGAACAATTAAATAACAACTGAAATGTAACCTATACACATAAACTACAGACACTACTTTCAGCTATGTGAGGATATAAAGAAAATTATAAAGATAAAAGTAAAAAGAGGTTAATAAATATTTTTTTTGTTGTTCAGTTGCTAAGTTGTGCCCAACTTTCCAACTTTTTGTGACCCCGAGGACTGCAGCACACCAGGCCTCCCTGTCCTTCACTATCTCCCAGAGTGTGCTCAAACTCATGTCCATTGAGGGTTGCATAAATAAATAGATGGAGAAGTCTTAAAAAGGAATGGAAAAAGAATATTTTGTGTGACCTAAAACCTGTTTTTATTCTTACCTACCAAAAGTTCTAAATATTAATAGTGCCCTAGGAGGGTTTCAAGTAACATTTTGAGCCATTCTCGTTTTATTCATCCTGTCACAATTTGGACAGTTTGAGGCTTGTATTTTAATAAATGTCCACAGCTAGCTAGAAAATATTCATTACTGAAGGAAAACTCTGCAGTTGAAAATGATCACCAAAAATGTTCATAGAAGTTCCAGGATAGCTATGGACTTCCAATTATTATGTTTGAATTTAACTTAAAAACACCTTATCTTCTGGGAAAGCCTAACCTCTAAAAGTTTAACACTTCATTGAAACATGTATATTATCATATGTGAAACAGATCGCCAGTCCAGGTTCAGTGCATGAGGCAGGGTGCTCAGGGCTGGTGCACCGGGATGACCCTGAGGGATGCGATGGGGAGGGAAGTGGGACATGTACACCCATGGCTGATTGATGTGACTGTATGGCAAAACCCACCACAGTATTGTAAAGTAATTAGCCTCCAATTAAAATAAAAATAAATAAACAAAAATAAAAAATAAATGAAGCACTAACAAGACATCAATGTGGGTAACAGTGTGGCTTCTCCTCAGATTCACTTGAGACTTATTTTAAAATCCAGATTCCAAGGTTGCTCCTGATTCAGTGGTATAGTGGGCCTGGAAATGTGTATTCTGAATCAACTTCCCAAGTGATTTTGATTAAGGCAGAAATGGAACCCATTCTTTTTAAGAACTCACAATTTTTGTTGCCCACTGATTTTCCTCAACTAACGCTGAGAGACTGGAAAGAACTCACCACTCCCCCAGTGTCTGGTTGTTTTATTTACTTCCAATGTTCCCACTTCCCATCCCACTCGCTCCAACACACAAACTCTGCTTTCCCTACATCATTTGTGTGAGTCTCTGCAGCATGACTGTGCATTCTAGACATGTGAACAGACTCTGAATTCAACAAAACTTCCTTTAAACAGAGCCCTAATTAAAACAGTGCTGCTTTAATTTCAACACCTATTTATTTATATTGGTGGCTCAACAGTAAAGAATCCACCTGCCAATGCAGGAGATGCAAGAGACGTGGGTTTGATCCCTGGGTAAGGAAGATACCCTGGAGGAGGAAATGGTAACCTGCTCCAGTATTCTTGCCTGGAGAATCCCATGGACAGAGGAGCCTGGCAGGTTTACAGTCCATAAGGTCACAAAAGAATTGGACACAACTGAAGACTAAAACAACAATATCTTTGTATCCTTCACTGATCATTTGATATTGTTCTGGATATTGACTACTTAGTGTTTTTTGTCATTACTCTTCATGTGGACTCCATTTTGTTCTTTAAATAGCTTACCTATGTGTTCATCTTCAGCAAAAAGCTGAAAGCCAGGGAAGTCTTGGCTCTATCAATTTGGACTTGAATGCACATTTGATAAAATCCAGAACGTACAGACATCTCATCTAGACCTCTTGCTTTCAGTCACAAATGTCACATTCAATCCAACTCATTAAATCTAACAAATATAGGCCCCTTGGTCAATGAGTGTTTAGTAGATATTAAAGTCTGAAGAAAAATTGCATTCTGCATTCTATATTACATTCCTCACATCCATCACTAACAAAGCCTGAAGTTCAAATCCTGATACTGGATTTTTGTTTCCCTTTATTGTTGCTCTCTGAATGGCATATGCAATTTTCAAGCTACTGTCTTTGTAGGATTCTTCTTTTCAAAAAAAAATCATTGTCAATGGCTTAAGGAAAACCCTGCCATAATCAAAGCAGTCATAGTCATTGGATGACGAAAAATAGGGAGGAATAATTTGAAGTGCAGCAATCTTTTTCTGGGGGCTGAGTTTCTTTAGCCATCTGCAAACTGAAAGGAACTAACTAGGTGGTAGAATTCTGCCATTGTTCACTGGGTGGTTTGTGTATGCCAAGCTGAGATTTTTCAGAGTCTTTCAAAACTGCCTGATAACAAATAGAAAGAAGAGTTTGATGACAGCTGATGCCTCTGAGTAGTGGAGATTATACTGTTGTTTTCCTTTGTGCTGTTCCTATTTCCCTCCCTCTCTATTAATGATCAATTGAAACATTAATATTCTGGGATAGATTTTTATAATGAGATGGAAAAATCAGCAAAAATGTAAGAATGGTTTTTCTAAAACTAAACTGGGATTTTGAAAAACTGATAATCCACTTAAACATTGATGGAGATGTTTTTATTTTGATCTGAGTTGCTTGCTCTATAAGGAAAGACTGGTATATGGTAGCACATAATTATAAAACTTGAAGCTGTCTCCCAGTATCAGTGGATACCTAAAGATGTGCTTTTAAATGAAGAGAACTTTAGTAAAGTCACAAAGCCTTGTTTCAGTTCATTGATGAATGATTTTATAATATTATAAAATCATATATATATATCAAATGTCATAGAGGGAAATATTAAAATACTAAAATCCTTTTGAAGAGGGTTTGCTAAAATATATGCGGAGGCACAGATTTCAGAAATGGTTCTATTTAATATCTTTATTAATTAGCTAGTACATGACTAAAACAATATATTAACGACAGGCGTGAGTTTTGTTCCACTGAAAGAAGACACTAATGAATACTAAAATTACCCAGGAGATGCATTAATATAGCTCTAAATATGTTACTCATATGCTGGTTTTTTTTTTTTTTTTTGTCAGCTATCTTGAACCCCTACCTTGTTTCTCTTTTGTTTGAAATCCTTTGAAATGCAGCATTTAAGAAAGTAACTTGATCAAATCAATGCATTTCTAATTACCTGGCTAGCCTAAGTCCAGATCACAAGATAAAGACTGGGTTTGTGTTATAGCTTTGCCTGGGAAACTACTTTCATTTTTAAATTTATTGGAACTGTAAAGAGGAAAGTGGATATGCGCTTTCAGCCATACTCTACACTTCTACAGGCATCTCTGGGTCATGGCTCTGAAACCCTGTCTCTACTCTCTGCCTTTGCCTTTCCCAGATCTACAATGTGTGTCTTCTGCAGGAACTTGGCCTGCTGCAGTTTCTGAACTGGTCATTCTAAGAATAGCAGAGAGGATACCAGTAACTTCAACCCTAACATCTGGAGAAGTCCAGAATCAGGTCTTTTGAAGGACACAGTACACTGTACCACTTGGATGAATCACAGGCATTCATGTAACATCCTTATTGCCACATTCCACTTCCACTTCCACTATGCAAAACTGGTTCCTAACATGGAATTTCTCTCTTGTGGTTTCCACACATTCCTGTTATCCACTGAGCCTGAGCGCCTACCCTGGATTCACACCTTTTTTGATTAGGTCCCCTACAACTGGGCTGACTCAAGCATATTATCCCCCTTAGAGCTTTGGGTTCTTACAAAATATACATCTACTCTCCTTTGAGTAGCCATAATACAGTATCATTCTTTGGTGAATTTGGGATGACCTATAGTTAACATGGGCTTCCCAGGTGGTTCAGTGGGCTGCTTGCCAGTGCAAGAGACAAAGGTTTGATTCCTGGGTCAGGAAGATCCCCTGGAGAAGGAAATGGAAACCCACTCCAGTATTCTTGCCTGGGAAATCCCATGGACAGAGCCTGGTGGGCTATAATCCATGGGGTTGCGAAGAGTCGGACCCAACTGAACAACTGAGCATAGTTAACATATGACCCTTAGAGTATGTCTCTCAGTGATCAAATATGTCAAGCAAGTTTTGGATGTGGTTTGAAATTCTGGAAAATATAGAGTTAATATTTCAAGTCACTTATTAAGCTCCTTGTGTCTTAGATATCATCTTTATTGGCACTAAAACAGCTATTTTGCTTTGAAAATGTCCCTGGCCTATATTTCTTGCCCCATCCAAGGGCCACTACATTGTCACTGAAAATAGCAGAAAAACATAAGCTGAAGATCTGCCAGGAACACTGCAGACAGAACCTCCAAAATGTTCAGTGCCAAAGTCCTGAGAATCAGTGTGAAAAAAAAAAAATGGCAGGAGGACATGTTTTGATAGTCAAATATGTTAAGAAAACTCATCACGCTGTTATCCTTCTTGGAGTTTCTCAGTACGTATTGGCATATTGAGTGATTTGGGAAGTCTTGCAGTGAAAACAAAACTAGAACTTAACCTTGTTTAAATGATTTGCCTGTTTTATGAATAGCACCTAATACTATTTCACAGGCCCTGTTTTTGAAAATACTGATGTCCGTACCACTCAAGCACTGTTTAGGGGGTACATTTGATTTCCTGTAACAATGTCTCAGCAAGACAGGCTGGTACAGTATGATGTTCCACCCGTCATTGCTGTCATTCCCTCCCTAATAGGTCCCTGGTATATCTTCAAACCTGCTTTTCACCATGTACCATGATTTCTCCAAATACCTCCCATATCAACTGAGAATAATATAGCTCCAGAAGGGAGGAACTTCAGAGGCCTGCTCCATCCCTGCTGTGAGACCTGGGAGGCCCAGACAGAGTTTCAAGCTAAGGACCCTCACTTCCCCAACAGGTCGATTTGCCAGACATCCTGTTAATGAAAAACCAGGTCCTATATTTCTTTGTCCCGTGTTATTTTCTCCTCAGACAACTCAAGGAAGTGAGATCTGAAGGGGATGACCCTGTTAGGCAAAGAGAGGAATTCCATACTCTGTCAGGAGTCAGGGTGAGCAACCAGCATGAGCAGTGAAGGGACTGCTGCTGCTGCTGCTGCTGCTGCTAAGTTGCTTCAGTCGTGTCCAACTCTGTGCAACTCCATAGATGGCAGCCCACCAGGCTCTACCGTCCCTGGGATTCTCCAGGCAAGAACACTGGAGAGGGTTGCCATTTTCTTCTCCAATGCATGAAAGTGAAAAGTGAAAGTGAAGTCACTCAGTCATGTCCGACTCTTCACAACCCCATGGACTGCAGCCTACCAGGCTCCTCCATCCATGGGATTTTCCAGGCAAAAGTATTGGAGTGGGGTGCCATTGCCTACCCCCAAAGAGAGGGTGTTCCCCCAGAGTCAAGGCCTTGGGAGGACCCAGATGGAGGTGACCATATCAGGTGCCTCCCTCACTTCCTTTTTGGAGTTTCAGAAAGATAAAACCCTTGGTCTGAAGAGAGATGGCCTCAGGTCAGTACAGTGAGTATCCCAGTAACTGCTAGGAGTCACAGGGAGGACCCCAAGTGAGGACTGAGGGGACCACCCACTTAATACAGGTTCACTTAACAGAGCCCAATTCTGCCCACCCTGAAAGTAAAAGAAAGAGTTAGTCACTCACTCGTGTCCAATTTTTTGTGCCCACATGGACTGTAGCCCATCAGGCTCCTCTGTCCATGGAATTCTCCAGGCAAGAATACTGGAGTGGGCTGCCATTCCCTTCTCCAGGGCATCTTCCCAACCCAGGGATTAAACCCGGGTCTCCTTCATTGCAGACAGATTCTTTACTATCTGAGCCATCAGGAAGCCCACTCTGAGCCCTGAGAAGTCTCCAGTTGGGTTGGCTGGTGGAGCTCTGAAATGCCTTCTCAGTTTCTTCAAGTGCTTATGGGACAAACAGGCCAGGAGACCCATGAGGCCCTAGAACACTACACTTAGAAAAAGTCTGGTGGAGTTGGCCTTCATCAGAGCACGCAAAGTTGAGTTTACCAGCTGGCACCACTTCCACCTTCCCCCTCTTCCTTAGCCTGTGAGGTCCCATTGCCATGCCTCCTACCCACACTCTTGCTTACTGGTACCAACAAGAGCCATCATGCCTCCGTATGAGAACCAATGGCAGCACATATGAACAGTGCTTTCAGGACCACAAGGAGACCCAAAGATTCAGCATCAGGAGTGTTCATAGGCACCTCATCAAGCATATCAGCTGAGGATTCCAGTGGTCAAGCAGAGCAACAAAGTCAGAGAACCATGCAGTCAGAGAACCACGCAGCTTTGCCAGACACTAAGAAGTTACCCAAACACACTTTAGATTAGAAAGTGGTTTTGTTGGTGATTTTACTGGGGTTCAGTTATCAAATGAAAGAGCCCCCCACAAATTTAGACATGGTGAATGTCAGAAAAAATGATAAGGAGCACTTCACTTTCTGGGATCCCTAGGAGAGTCTCTGAGCATATGGAGCTGGTCTTTGGGGTGGATGTGAAGGGAGTGGGCAACTCCTGTGTCCTTCTCAAAAAACTGGACCTCACCTAAGATATGAGGCTGAGTTATGTAAAGGGCAGGCATGCATAAGATCAACCCCCTGGTGACTGTTCTGCACCTAATATTCAAGTGTATCACAGTGGGAGGATGGGACGTGTCCTGTGCTCTTGTCCCAGAGCAGGTGAACACAGTATGCCAATTAGATGTTTCATTCACATCGTTTCCATGGAGTTTCTGAGAAATAAGTGTGATTCTCCTTCGAGGCAGGATGGTAAGAAGCCACTGGGCACCTTTGCACTGGGTGAGGAGGGTCAGAGACCTCAATATCAGACTGGCATTTAAATTAGTTATTGTGTATAATATGCCATTGTACAGGAGACAGGGATTAAGACCATCCCCATGGAAAAGAAATGCAAAAAAGCAAAATGGCTGTCTGGGGAGGCCTTACAAATAGCTGTGAAAAAGAAGAGAAGCGAAAAGCAAAGGAGAAAAGGAAAGATAAAAGCATCTGAATGCAGAGTTCCAAAGAATAGCAAGAAGAGATAAGAAAGCCTTCCTCAGCGATCAATGCAAAGAAATAGAGGAAAACATCAGAATGGGAAAGACTAGAGATCTCTTCAAGAAAATTAGAAGGGGACATTTCATGCAAAGATGGGCTCGATAAAGGACAGAAAAGGTATGGACCTAACAGAAGCAGAAAATATCAAGAAGAGATGGCAAGAATACACAAAAGAACTGTAGAAAAAAGATCTTCATGTCCCAGATAATCACCATGGTGTGATCACTGACGTAGAGCCAGACATCCTGGAATGTGAAGTCAAACGGGCCTTAGAAAGCATCACTATGAACAAAGCTAGTGGAGGTGATGGAATTCCAGTTGAGCTATTTCAAATCCTGAAAGATGATGCTGTGAAAGTGCTGCACTCAATATGCCAGCAAATTTGGAAAACTGAGCAGTGGCCACAGGACTGGAAAAGGTCAGTTTTCATTCCGATCCCAAAGAAAGGCAATGCCAAAGAATGCTTAAACTACCGCACAATTGCACTCATCACACACACTAGTAAAGTAATGCTCAAAATTCTCCAAGCCAGGCTTCAATAATATGTGAACTGTGAACTTCCTGATGTTCAAGATGGTTTTAGAAAAGGCAGAGGAACTAGAGATCAAATTGCCAACATCCGCTGGATCATGGAACAAGCAAGAGAGTTCCAGAAAAACATCTATTTCTGCTTTATTGACTGTGCCAAAGCCTTTGACTGTGTGGATCACAATAAACTGTGGAAAATTCTGAAAGAGATGGGAATATCAGACCACCTGACCTGCCTCTTGAGAAACCTGTGTGCAGGTCAGGAAGCAACAGTTAGAACTGGACATGGAACAACAGACTGGTTCCAAATAGGAAAAGGAGTACATCAAGGCTATATATTGTCACACTGCTTATTTAATTTATATGCAGGGTACATCATGAGAAATGCTGGGCTGGAAGAAACACAAGCTGAAATCAAGATTGCCGGGAGAAATATCAATAACCTCAGATATGCAGATGACACCACCCTTATGGAAGAAAGTGAAGAGGAACTAAAAAGCCTCTTGATGAAAGTGAAAGAGGAGACTGAAAAAGTTGGCTTAAAGCTCAACATTCAGAAAACGAAGATCATGGCATCCAGTCCCAAAACTTCTTGGGAAATAGACGGGGAAACAGTGTCAGACTTTATTTTTCTGGGCTCCAAAATCACCGCAGATGGTGACTGCAGCCATGAAATTAAAAGACTCTTACTCCTTGGAAGGAAACTTATGTCCAACCTAGACAGCATATTCAAAAGCAGAGACATTACTTTGCCAACAAATGTCCGGCTAGTCAAGGCTATGGTTTTTCCAGTGGTCATGTATGGATGTGAGAGTTGGACTGTGAAGAAGGCTGAGCGCCAAAGAATTGATGCTTTTGAACTGTGGTGTTGGAGAAGACTGTTGAGAGTCCCTTGGACTGCAAGGAGATCCAACCAGTCCATTCTGAAGGAGATCAGCCCTGGGATTTCTTTGGAAGGAATGATGCTAAAGCTGAAACTCCAGTACTTTGGCCACCTCATGTGAAGAGTTGACTCATTGGAAAAGACTATGATGCTGGGAGGGATTAGGGGCAGGAGGAAAAGGGGAGGACAGAGGATGAGATGGCTGGATGGCATCACTGACTTGATGGATGTGAGTCTGAGTGAACTCCGAGAGTTGGTGATGGACAGGGAGGCCTGGGGTCGCAGGCCTCAAGGGGTCGCAGAGTCGGACACGACTGAGCAACTGAACTGAACTGAACTGAACTGATAATTTGCCAAACCCTGTATGTTCTAGGTTTTAGGTGATGATTAAATTATTGAAGACAAGGGTAGATTAGATGGAAGGACTTTTCATAGGGAGGGAAGTTGGTGATCCTTAACACAGATTTTGGAGAAGGCAATGGCACCCCACTCCAGTACTCTTGCCTGGAAAATCCCATGGACGGAGGAGCCTGGTAGGCTGTAGTCTATGGGGTCGCTAAGAGTCGGACACGACTGAGTGACTTCACTTTGACTTTTCACTTTCATGCATTGGAGGAGGAAATGGCAACCCACTCCATTGTTCTTGCCTGGAGAATCCCAAGGACAGAGGAGCCTGGTAGGCTGCAGTCCATGGGGTCGCACAGAGTCGGACATGACTGAAGCGACTTAACAGCAGCAGCAGCAGCAGCAACACAGATTTAGGGAATTTGTGTTGCATCTATCTGGGGATGTGTATCTTATACCCATATTAAATAATTTATCATGTGATAGGGAAATATTACGTAGTGTTTCTTGCTATTCAGCATTTTGAGTGATTGGATTTTATTTATTTTTAAAAACATTCATTTATTATTTATTTATTTGGCTGTGCCAGATCTTACTTGTGGCATGTGGGATCTTCAATCTTCGTTGCACCATGCAGTATCTTTAGTTTTAGCATGCAAACTCTTAGCTGTGGCATGAGGGATCTAGTTCCCTGACCAGGGTTTGAACCCAGGTCCCCTGCATTGGAAGCATGGAGTCTTCATCACTGGACTACCAGGGAAGCCCCTGGATTTTCTTGGTTCTAGGATGCTACATATTTTCTGGCTTCTGCTGGAGTTAAAAAAAAAAAAAAACAGACTGAATTATATCATCAGGGTCCAAATTAATCACAGTAATAAATGCCATGTTGAAGTCTCAACACAGGCCAGTCAATGTGCCAGATACTTAACACATTTTAACTACATCCCACCAGTTCTATAAGACAGAGCTTTTATCAAACTCACTTCACAGATGCAGAGCCTGGTGCTCATGGAGTTGTCATGTGGCTGTTAAGGGACAGATTTGAAACTTGATCCAGGTTGGGATTAGTCAAGGGCCCAGTCAAGAGCCCACATTACCCCAGTTCTTCCAGTCTGAGGCCCACCTTGTGTTTCTTATATTCAGTTTTCTTTTCTTCCTAAAAATGCAACTCAGGCAATTTAAAAAAAATCTGTGCTTATACTACTGGATTGGAATACTTTCCCAGAGCAATGTGAGTACCAAAATAAATGACAGGGATGAATAAAGAAAAGAAAGCTAGTACTCAGTGACAAAATGATCATCTACATATGCAATGTCAACTAACTCAAAAGATCAGAGGCTCAGAAAATCATGCTGGACAGTCCCTTCCCCATAAAATATAAATCTCTCAGAACAGAATTTACATCAGAATCTAAGTCTGGTTGGTGAAGAGAAGGAAAATATGAGTGTATTTTCCCCACATGACAGAATACCACCTGTATGGAATTCCTGCCTTATGCTTCAGCTTCTCCATCTCACATCACTCCTAAGACAGGGACCAAGGTTTGTGGTAAGGACACTGCTCTGTGTTTGCAGGAATGAGGCATTTCTCAGGAAGCCTTTAACCCAAGAGGAAAGAGCCAAGAGGAGGGTCTAACTGTTAGAGGGCGTGGAAGACCAAGACCCCAGAATACAGGGGAGTCACACCTAGACAGTTTTCCATCTGCTATCAGACAGCCCCAGAGACAGCTGGCAGGCTGAGCACACCCTCACGTATTCTTCAGGTTTCTCAGGGACTTAACAGTCTTGGCCTAAGAACAACAGAAAGAGGTATTTAGAAAGAGTGTCAGTCTTTGATAGATATGACTGTGGGGACCCTGAAGAGCTACTGGGGTTCCCGTAGCATGCTGCCCCTGCTGTCATCCCTGGGAGACCCCACGTAGGACCTTACGCAGCTCCCCTCCACTTCCGCTTTGAAAGCCCAGCAGATCGACCGGTAGCCACGGCGACTGTTTGGCGGAGACTTAGTGTCCAGGACTCGTCTGGAACCAAGGTGAGGACCTGAATGGAGCTGAAGGGACTTTCCCAACCCTCCCAGTAATAAAAGTGACCCATCCACATCCCACCCCTGTGATATGGCTCTTATGAGTCCCTCAGAGCTATCGGCTGAATGTGGTCTAGAGTGTCTCAGGCTAAGGCGTTGGTCTGTGGGGGTAGGCCCAGATTCTACCCCGGAGGAGCTCTAGGACCTAGATGAGGGCCCTGAGGGCTGATGAGCAGAGTTCGACACTGCAAGAGGGCCTCACTGAGCGACTCCCCTATACTGGGCTCTAGGAGGCCCCGGGTAAGCTGGCCAACTGTGGTGCCCCCTGGTGTCCACTGGAGGTGGTTTTGGGGAAGTGAGAGCCCTGCTGTAATGGAATAAACCTAGTTCAACAAAGGGACCTAGTCCACAACAGTATTAATGGCTGTGATGCTGAGTGAGGATGGGGGCTCCTCCCATAAGAAATAGAGTCACAGAAAGTGCCAGTCCTATTTTGAGGGCTGGGAGAATCGGGTGTTTTGACATGACACTTCCTGGGACATCTCAGGGAAGTGAGAGACCAGGTCAGTGGGGGCAGCCTCAGGTTGGCAAGGGAGGGTTTCAGGTGTCCTGGTGGATGGTGAGAACCTTGGGGGCTGTGGATGTTCCACACCATGTCATTCGGACCACATCTCCCTGTCATCATCCCTGGGAGACCTCAAGGATAATGTTGGTCCCCACTGCGGGCTAATGGGGAAGTAAGGGTCTTGGTCTGAATGGAGTGGTCAGCAGAGGGAGAAACCTTAGACCCTGTCATGAGTCAAATGTAGAGCTTGGTTGCTTCTGTGTCCTGGCTATTGAAAATAGTTCTGCAGTGAAGACGAGTACAAGTGTCTTTTTCCATCCCCATTTCCTCAGGGTATACGCCCACTAGTGGGTTGTTGGCTCGTGTGGTAGTTTTATTTCTAGTTTTTGTAAGCAGAGTGAATTAAGTCATAAAGAGGAAAGCCAATATCATATATTAATGCATATGTATGGAATCCAGAAAGATGGTACTGATGAACCTATTTGCAGGGCAGCCTGGAGATGCCGACATAGAGAACAGACTGGTGGACCCAGTGGGGGAAGGAGAGGGAGGGGCAGATTGAGAGAGTAACATTGAAAACGTGCACATTACCATATGGAAAATAGATAACCAGTAGGAAGTAGTTTTATGACCAGGGAGCTCAAAGCCAGTGCTCTGATAGCTTAAGAGGGGTGGGATGGGGTGGAGGGAGTTTCAAGATGGAGGAGACATAAGATATACCTATGGCTGATTCATATTGATGTGTGGCAGAAAAACTATTACAATATTGTAAATATATTATCCTTCCATTAAAAATAATTTAGAAGCAAAAAAAAAAAGACATATAGAAGAAAAGACATCAAAAAAAAAAAATATTTTAGGCCTTGAATTGGGATCTTGTGTGGGACCACAGGGACATCAACCTGCCTGCAACAGATTTCATTCTTAGGAGACCGTGTTTGGTAAGATAAGGTCATCTTCACTTCCTCCTTTGGGACACAGAGTGATTGGCTTTTACTATCAAGCAGTCATCACTTCAGGAGAAAGTTGAGCTTCTCTACCAGGAGCCCAGTTGAGGAACCTGAGTGAGGACTCAGTGCATCCATCCCAACCCTTGGATTTCAGCCCAGGAAATCTCAGGGAAGGGCTGTGAGGTTGAGCATCTTCTTTACTGTTTTATACCAAGTCTAGGGGAGGGGAAATGTCTAGTCTGAAGGTGCAGCCACCAGTCAGCAAATGGAGAATGGTGCCCAACGTTTTAAGGAGCCAAGGTAAGGACCTTGAATGATGATCCCAGTGAACTCAGGATAGAAAAGACCCTAATGAGCTCTCAGCACTGGTTATCTATCTCCTGGCAGGGAGGTGGACTGAGGCATCCCTTCACTTACCTCTGGATCATGGGGAGGTCTAAAGTGTCTACATCAGAGTAGCAGAGGGAAGGGTGCCAAGGCTCCACCAGGACTTGACGTGATAATACTGAAGATGAGCTGAGAGGACCCCACTGCTGGCACCTGCTGTCACCTCAGTAAATCCAAAGCAGGGCTGAGAGGATGCAGAGGAAAAGTAAGGCCTCTGTTCTTCCTCTCTGGGATTCTCAGGGACAGGCTGAGCAGGAAAACAGGAGCCTTGTGGGTTCCTAGGCAGTGTCCTCAAGGACACCTGCAGAGGTGGCCTTTGATTAAGCCAAGGTAGAATCTCCCTGTTTTAAGGTGCTCATGTCACCTCATTCTCCATCCTCCAGGTGCCCCAATCTCCTGTCTACTGGCCCAGAATCCTGCCTGTAGTCCCTGACCACAGCCATCATGCCCCGTGGGCAGAAGAGTAAGGTCCGTGCTCGTGAGAAACGTCACCAGGCCCGGTCTGAGATCCAGGTTCTTCATGATCAGGCCACCACATCTCGGGGAGAAGAGACCACCTCCTCCTCCCTTCCTGATTCAGAGAGCGCTCCCTCAAGCTCCTCTGCTGCTGGCGCCCCCAAGGGGCCTCAGGGAGCCCCAGGCACCACCAGTGCTGCTGCAGGTGCTATACCCAAAATATCTGGTGGTGGTGGTGCAGCACGCTCGAGATCTGGTGTAGGTGCCAGGGGCCAAGTTCAGGAACGTGAAAATTCCTCCCAGGCCTCAGCTGCTGCTGCGAGCTCTCACAGAGATCTTCTGACCAAGAAGGCACAGATGTTGGTGCAGCACATGCTGTATAAGTATAAGATGAGGGAGCTCATTAAGAGGTCTGAAATGCTGAAGGCAATCGGTAGAAGGTACATGAAGCAATTCCCAGAGATCCTCAGCAGGGCCTCTGAGCACATGGAGATTGTGTTTGGCCTGGTGCTGAAGGAAGTCAGACCCAACAGTCACTGCTATACCCTGGTGAGCCACCTAGATCTCAGCGCCAGTGAGTCTATGAGAGGTGACTTGGGGCTGCCGAAGAATGGTCTTCTGATGCCTCTGCTGGGTGTCATCTACCTGAATGGCAACCACGCCCCTGAGGAGAAGATCTGGAAGTTCCTGAATATGCTGGGCATCTATGATGGAAGAAGTCACTTCATCTTTGGAGAGCCCAGGAAGCTCATCACAGAAGATCTGGTGCGGGAAGAGTACCTGGAGTACCGCCAGGTGCCCGGCAGCGATCCCCCTCGCTATGAGTTCCTGTGTGGTCCTAAAGCGCTCACAGAAACCAGCAAGACGAAAGTCCTGCAGTTTTTGGCCAAGGTCAAGGATTCAGTCCATGATGCCTTCCTGCCGCAATATGAGGAGGCTTTGAGAGAGGAAGTAGAGAGCACCGGAGCCAGAGCTGCAGCCAGGGCTGGCACTTCTGCCTCAGGCATGGCTGGGCTGCCTCTGGCCAGCTGGCAGCCAGGCAGGCTGCAGCCAGGGCTGGCACTTCTGCCTCAACCAGGCCTGGCACCTCAGCCTGGCCAGGCTTCTGCCTCTTCTGGCCTGGCTCTGCCAGGCCTGGCTGGCCTTCTGCCTCAGCCAGGCCTGGCATTTCTGCTGCCTCAGCCAGTGCTGGCCCTTCTGCTTCAGCCAGTGCGCACCCAGGGCCGCATCCAGCCGCTCATCTCGCCCCTAGTGTGGTCTGAAGCCCGTTGTTCACTTTGTGGTTGGAAAAGCCTGTCAACCTGTGTTCCTGATATGCATCAATAACTTGTTGACTTTATTTCCCCCAATTTTCAGTTGTTAAAATTTTTCAACAGAAAGTTTATTTAGGTTCATGATATAAGTATTTGAATAACATGGGTCACACACACTTTGCTGTTTGTCAAATTTAGGAGTAAGAATTTTGTTTTTTCAAATAAATATTGGAAATCCTCACATCACTTTTGTGATCCAGGATGAGAATAACATCACTTTAGGATAAGAATATCCTTAGAAATATGAAAGACACCACACTAATAGAGGCTCAGAACATTGATACATTGTTAGGGAGATAGCTGAAAATTTCTTCAATTTTTGGTTTGCTTTACTCTCTGTTTAGTCTCCCTTTTTGTAAATGTAAAAGATATATACTTGCCTCTGCTTATGGTTTATGGTTTTCAAGAATGTTTGAGAATATAAATTATAGCAAATGATTTATTCGTGGCTCTTCTTTTACACAAACATTAATTGAGAATCTGCTCTTAAGAAGTCTTCATGCTTGTACTGGTGATGTTTAGTCAAAAAAAGTCCTAGCCTCTGTCCACTCATTATAGTTTCTCAGAGATGCTGTCATTCTATGGAAGAGGCTGAGATACTCTCTACTTCAGGAAGAACAAGAAAGAAGCAGGGTAAAGAGGGGTTGGAGAGAACATATTACTTTGGTTTCATTGCTAAGCAGAATTTTGGCTGATTGGGGAGGTTGGGTCTTTTTTTTTTTTTTATCAGAACACTGCATAGTTTCTGACATCTGATAGCCAAAAAAAAAAAAAAAAAAAAAATCCAGCTGATGTAACATCTGAGGTCAAGATAATCATAGTAATAACTGCTATTGCCCCTAATGTCTCAATAGAGACAGGTGCTGTGACAGATGCTTTCCATAAATACATATATTCCACCAATCCTGACAAGACAGGCTTATCAAACTCACTTCACAGTGGAGAGCCCAAGGCTCATAGAGTTAGAGTTTGGTTTTGTGCCAAAATACTTAAGGCTGGTAAATGACAGCTGGCTGGGACTAGACTCCTGCCCTAAACTAACTTTAGCACTCATACTCTTCTCTCCCCACCCTGAGACACACCCTCGTCTTTTTTTTAAACAAGTACTTTTGACATTTCATTTCCTTTTCCTTATTTATTTACTTTTTATTTATTTATTTATTTGGCTGTGCTGAATCTTATTTTAGGCTATAGCCCATTATATGGGATTTACTTCCTGACAGGGATTCAAACCTGGGCCCCCTGCATTGGGAGCCTGTTCCCTGACCAGGTCAAACCTGGGCCCCCTGCATTGGGAGCCCACTGGACCACCAGGAAAGTCCCCACCCTGTATCTTTTATTTCAGTGTTTTTCTCAGCACTTCAAAATTTGTCCTAGGTGATAAAAAAGAATGCCCTTGTGCTCAAGCTACTGGATCAAAATGTGTAGCCAGAGCAGTAAGAATACCAAATATATTTAACAAAAATATGTATACCTTATTCATTACTCACAGATGAATGAAAGAGACAATATTCTGTGCCAGTATAAGCATGTACATTGGCCATGTTAGATAACCTCTGAAGACCAAGGGCTCTCCATATCTTGCTTACAGTCTCTTGCCTGTAGAAAGTAAATCTATCAGAACAGAAATGACATGAGAATCTTCACCTGGCTGATGAGATAGATTGATGTACTTTTTTTCCCTGATGGCTACCACCTCTCCTGGGACTCCTTGGGCTATAGCTTGTCCATCTCCCATCACTCCTGGGACAGGGACCCATTCATTCTCTGTAGCACTGCAGAGCAAACACAGCTCAAGAGTTTGCAGAGATGTGGAATTTCCCCAGAAGCCTTTAATCCAAGACACAGCAAGATGAGGACCCCATGGAGGAGGATTGAGGAGAGCAACACCCCAGAATATGGGGTGGGGGTCACTGGGACAGCACTCCCGTCTGCTCTCAGACACAGGATCTCAGAACTGTTAGGCTAAGCATGCCTCACTTATTTTTCAGGCTTCTCAGAAACTTGGTCTTGGGACAGAGTTCTGAGGTTGGATAGGAGAGAGGGTCAATCTCTCAGAAATGATGGTGATAAACCTGAATGAGGGTGATAGAAAGACCCAGCCACAACAGTAGCAACCTGTAAAGACCCGTCCTCATTGGCAATCCCATGAAGTCCAGAACAATCCAGGCTGCTTAACATTTTCAACTCAGGTCCTGGGAAGGTGGGGACATTGGGAATCAGCAGAGTCCTCAGCCTCAGATCAGCAGAGAATAGAGCCCCAGGAAGGGTGCAGAGTCAAAGTGAAGACCCAGGGTGTGGATATGGAAGCCCCTCAACTCACAGCCGACAGGACTACACTTAGCTCATCTTCTCCAGTTAGCCCTGGGAGGCATAGGTAAGTGCTGGCCAGCTCAAGGGCCCCGTGACTTCTGCCTGGTTGGTGTCAAGGAGATGAGGACCTTGGTTTATAGGCGGGCTGTTCATCAGAGAGTGGAAATCCCAGGTATGACAGTGGCACACTCTTGTGTGAGGAGTGTGGCAGGCAACTACCCCATTACAATAAATTCTTAGAAAGTCCTGCAAATGTAATGGGCCCTGGGAGGGAAGAGGCAGGGCTTTCAGAGTAAGTGTATCCCTTATTTCCTGAAGGAGAATGGCTTCAGGGCATTAAAGTCCTTGGACTAATGGAGGAAGCCTCTATCAGCTGAGGAAGGGTACCCAGTTCCTAACAGGAATCAGCTGATGGCACTGACTGACAGCGAAGGATCCCTCCCAGAAAGAAGGGGGCTACAGAGGGCACTGTCCCTGTTAGGCCTTAGACTGTGCCACTTAGGCCTGGTGACATGGTGAGTCCTACTCACTTCCTCCCAGAGGATCACATGGAGGTAAGGAACCTCATCCTGATCAAAGGGAGCAGCCACAGCTCAGCAGAAGGATGATTTCCAGGTTGTGCCAGAAGCCAAGGTAAGGACCCTGATGACTGAAAAGACCACCCACCTCAAAACAATGGGGCAGAACATATTCCTTCCACTACTGTTAGCCTCAGAAGACCACAGGCCTGTGGTGGCCCTATGAGGCAAACTCCTCTTCTTCCTTGGGGTCTCAGGGAACTGGGGGCCTGGGGGGAGAAGCTTTAAGGCAAGTCAGGGAATATTTCCAGGTTGGGAATATTTCCAGGTTATTTCCAAGTCAGGGTGAGGATGGTAAAGAATGTGGGAACACACATACCAGGATGACCACACAGAATCCTCCCTACTCTCAGGCTAGAAGGCCTCAGGCAGAGTTGTCAGGCCAAGGGACCCTTCAGTTCTGACCGAGGAGTAGCAGGAAAGTTAGGGTTTTGGTCTGATGGTGGTGGTCCCATGTCAACAGAGGGGGAGTCTTGGGCTTGGCTGAGAGTCAAATTTGGGACCCTGATTTGGAACCCTGATTTGGGACCCTGAGAGGAACTGTCTTTTATCCTCAACCAGCTTGCTACAGCTTTCATTCTTGTGAGACTATGGGGAGGGGTGGCTAGATAAGGCCACTCTTATTTCCTCCTCCAGGCTCACAGGGAGGTATCGGTCTTACTATGAGGAGATAGGCCTCAGGTCAAGAAGGAGGGGATTCCCCAGGCCCCACCAGAAGTCAAATTTTGGAGCCTGAGTGGAGACTGAGGGGTGGACTCATCCCTGAATAGAGACAAAGGAGAGTCATGCCCTCCCCTTTGATATCAGTTCTAGAAAGCTCAGGGGAAGACTGTCAGGCAAGGCTCTCCCTCACTTCTTTATATCAGGCCTTCTTTTTTTCTTCTTGTTGAATTGCTAAGTCATGTCTGACTCTTTTTGACTCCATGGACTGTAGCCCCCAGGCTCCTTTGTCCATGGGATATTCCAAGGAAGAATTCTAGGCTGGGTTGCCATTTCCTCCTCCAGGGAATCTTCCTGACCCAGAGACTGAGTCTGCGTCTCCTGCAGCTCCTGTATCACAGGCAGATCCTTTACTGCTGAGCCATCAGAGTGGCCCTATTTCAGGCCTAAGGGAGGTCAGATCTTTGTTGGAAAGTGCAGCCACCAGTCATGAGAAAGGAGGGATATATGGTGCCTGCCAGGCACTGTGGCAGATGGTTTACAGTTACCACCACATGCCACCAGTCCTTCCAGACAGGGCTTGTCAAACTCCCTTCACAGTTAAAGAGCCCGAGGCGCTCTCAGAGAGTTTAATGATGTGACAAACTTTTCCATGGCTGTTTAAGTGACAAGGATGGCCATAGGCCCTTGATTTGAGTTAGTCTAAAGCTCACCCTCTCACTCCTGCAAGCCTGAGCTGACCTTGTGCCCTTAATTCCCTTTTTATTTTCATTACTGTGAAATGTATCAGAAGCAATAAGAAGAAGGACTCTCAGGTCAAACTATTATATTGTAATACATAGCTAGAGCAATAATAATAATAAAACTAAAATAAATGTGACATATGAAGAGAAGAAACAAAGCAATGATGTTTGCTGACAATAGGATCATCTGTCCATATATATGAAGTCTCGGATAAGCTTAAAAGATCTGAAAGCTTTACGGTTACACATAAGCTCCAAAGATCAGGATTCAAAAACAAGTCATCTCAGAGCCATTTCTTTGTATAAAGAAATATCTATTAGACATAAAATATAAAGTTTATGTATTCAAACATAAGTTCCCTGTGAAGTCTGGCTGAAGGAGAGAAGGGACAGGTTTGCCGGAGTCCAGCTCCAGCAGCCAGGGAATCAGCCTGAAGGGATGAGCGGTGCTGGCCAAGAATGATGTAGCCTCTGACTCGAGGTACGGGACTACATGTTTATTTCAAGCATCAGGTCTTCTTTTATACTTTGACAAAAGCATTAGGTCAGAGGTTTGACATTTTTCAGTTCCCCCTCACCCAGATTTATTGTCTCATTGTTGCCCTTTAAACAGAGTTCCTGTTTCAGCCATTCTCTCAGAATGGTGTTTACTTGTGATTACATTGTAACTCATGCTTATGTCTGGGCTGCATACCACATTCCTCAGTTTATTTCTTACCTTTCTAAATTCTGCTTGCCCCTAGTATCCTAAGCTCACTCTCTCCTAAAAAGGCTTCTCGCTATTCTTAATTATTCCTAAACCCTAAACTCAGCAAACTTCCTTTGCCATCAACATTTCCCTCACAAACAGGTCTCAGATAACAATCCTTCCCATGGCCTCAAGCTGCGGCCTACATGCTCACCCTGGGACATTCTTTGTAAAAATCCTTGAACAAATGCCAATGGTTACTTTATAGATTATTTTCTGGGCACAACTGCAGAAGGCTTTGTGCTTTCTCATAGTTCTCTGAAGAACAATAAGCACCTTAACATTCTTTCCAGCCAACTCAACCGAAGAAAGAACAAGTCAGAATCACAAAACCTAACCCTTTCATCCCGGGACTGTGCCTGCGGGATGAGGAGAGGGGGTTGGGGCCATGCCTCCATTTTGTCAGTAATGCCTAACACGGCTCCCGACACAGGTTACCATGTTTGTTTCTCTCACGGGTCTCTACCTGGGCCCCCTTACTTATGCCATGGATTTCTGATCTCTCCTCAGTCCTAGGACAGGGACTTCTTCTCTGCAACCCTTGCAGTAGAGAAACTGCTTGGGGCTTTTCAGGGATGTGACATTTCCCAAGAAGCCATTTATCAAAGGAGCAAGTGCCTATAGGAAGATAGCCATGCATCTGGACTGAGGAAAGCAACACCCCCAGAATATTAGGTATAAGAAGGCTCCAGGCAGAGCTCTCAAGCTGAACATCACGCTCACAGTACAGTTGTCAGGGGCTTGAGACCTTTGGTGTAAGGAGGGCGATCTCAGGTCAGAGAAGGAATTGTCAGATATATATGTAAAGCCCCTTCAAAAGAAGTGAAAGAAATAGCCACCCAGAACCACTGGGGTTCTGTAGCGTCCATTTACTGATATCAGCCCTGGGAGGTCCTGAATTCCATCATAGGATGAGGAAAAGAGAGGCCTTGAGAGCTGAGAAAGACAGAGCACTACTGCCATGGGCAGGGCACGTTCCAGAACCAAGTCTTCCAGCTCCTCCCACATAGTGACATCCAGGGCAGATCCTTCATCTTGTGATTGAAAACAGGAGTAAGTATTCCAAGTAACTGAGTGCCAAGATGGAGCTGAAAGGAACATATTTCATGTCTTCTTTTGTTCTTACTTGACCTCAGTAACTGGGAGATGTATCTTTTTCTGTTTAGGGCTTTCATTTTCTTTTTTGGTACTCTTAAAATACTTTTCCTTGTAATTGAAAGTTTATTTGACTTCCATATCTGTGTTTATGAACAAAGTATATCCCACTTATTGCTGTTTTTCAGTGTAAGTATAAAGGTTTTGGTATTTTGTATAATGAATCAAGTCCTTGAATCTCCCTTTGTGGTTCAGAACAAGATAACATGTCAAGAGAACTGGCATTTGCTTGCCAATGTGAATGAACACAGAAAAATTGTTGGTATCGGGAAATAAAGAAAACGGTCCTGACTGAGTGGCATCTGTAATACAGTGGAATGGGAATTCCCAGCCCCTGCATCCCCTCAGCAGCCCAGATTTTAACATTGTATAAGTAACAAAATACCTTTATAGAAGGTCCAGAATGCAATTAAGAAATTGCATTACCACAGGTAAGCATATAGCTTAGATCAGCTGTACTTGAAATGGGTAAGAACAGCAATTTGACTTTATTGGCATTAGCCCTTGTCTCAGGCTGGCACAGTTCAGTACCAAGAGAGATTGTGACCTTTCTTGGTGGGGGAAAGTGAGAGTGGGGTGAATGTTCCGAGTGTCCAGGAAAATGTTAGAACTAAGAAATGAATTCAACAAAGCTGCAGGACACAAAATAACACACAAAAATCAGTTGTGTTTGTAAACATTAACAACAAACTATCTGAAAAAAATTAAGAAAACAGTTCTATTTCAAAATCGTCAAAAAGAATAAAATACTTAGAAATAAATTTAACCAAGGAAGTAAAAGATCTATACACTGAAAACAAGGAGACATTGATTGAAGAAAGTGGAAAAGACACAAATAAAATGATGTCCCAAGTATACGGATTGGAAGAATTCACATTGTTAAAATATTCATACTACCCAAAGTGATTTACAGATTTAATGTAATGTGTGTCATAATTCCAGTGGAATTTTCCAGAGTAATAGGCTAAAATTCATATGACACCTCAAAAGACCTTGAATAGATAAAGTAATCTTGACAAAGAGGAGCAAAGGTGTAAGTATGGTGCTTCTTGATTTTGAACTATAGTTCAAGACAGTGTGATACCAGGATAAACATAGACACACAGATCAACGGAACAGAATACAGCCATGTATAAACCCACACGTATATAGGCAAGTAATCCTTAACAACGGCACTAAGAATACAAAAAAAAAAAAAAATGTATCCTCAATCAACAAATAGTGTTGAAAAAACGGAAAATCTGCCTGCAAAGAGTAAAACTAGAGTCTTATCTTGCATAATACTCAAAAAAATGGATTCAAGACTTTAAAATGAGGCCAGAAATCATAAAATTCTTAGAAGAAAACATAGGGGAAAGCTCCTTGTCATTGGTCATGGCAATGTTTTGTGTTTTTTTGTTTTTAATTTGACAACAGAAACACAGACAAGAAAAAGAAAAATCAGTGGGGCTACATCAAATTAAAAAGATTCTGTAGAGCAATGGAAACAATCAACAAAATGAAAAGGTGAAATAGAAAAACTTTGCAAGCCATATATCTGATAAGTTAATATCTAAATTATAAAAGGAACTCATACAACTCAATTACAGACTAATTAGTTAAAAATAACTAAAAAACGAGCAAAAAACCTAAATATTTTCTAAGGAAGACATAGAAATGGCCAACAGCTATGTGAACAGGGGCTCAGCATCACTAATCATCAGTGAGATGGTAATCCAGACCACAATAACAGATCACCACATACCTGTTGGGAGAGCTATTATCAAAAAGCCAAGTGATAAGAAGTGTTGGCAAGGGTGTTGAGAAAAGGGAACCTTTGCACACAGTTGCTGGGAATATAAATTGGTACAGCCACTATGGAAAACAGTGTGGAGGTTCCTCAGAAAATCACAACTGTAACTATCATACGACTCAGCATTTCTACTTCTGAGTATGCAGTTGACCCTTGAACAACACAAGATTGAACTGTGCAGGTCCACTTATAGATGAATTTTTTTTCAATAAATACATTGGAAAACTATTCCGAGATTTGAGATAACCTGAAAAAACTCACAGGTGACATGCATAGCCTAGAAATATAAAAAATTAAGGGAAAGGTGTCATGAATGCATAAAATTTATATAGATACTAGTCTATTTTATCACTTACTGCCATAAAATATGCACAAATATGAAAAGGTTAAATTTATCAAAAGTTGTGCACACACAGACACACACACACACTTATGGACCATGAATAGCACTATTCATCTCTGATGAGCAGTTTCTGTAGTAAACTGTGATCGCAAAAAAAGTGATCACCAGTGGTTCTCAGGTATTTCTCATTGTGTTTAGTACGAGACCGTAAACCTTTTTTTTTTTTTTTTTTTTTTTATTTTATTTTTAAACTTTACATAATTATATTAGTTTTGTCAAATATCAAAATGAATCCATCACAGGTATACATGTGCTCCCCATCCTGAACCCTCCTCCCTCCTCCCTCCCCATACCATCCCTCTGGGTCGTCCCAGTGCACTAGCCCCAAGCATCCAGTATCGTGCATTGAACCTGGACTGGCAATAACACCGTTGAACTCATATGAAGTGCTGCTAGTGGTGCTGGAAGTGCTCTCAAGAAACAGAAGTCATGACATTATATGAAAAAGTTGAATTACTTGTTGTGTACCACACTTTGGGTCTGCAGTCATGGTTGCTACCATTCCAAGATGACATACTCCTTTCCCTATTTGGAACCAGTTTGTTGTTCCATGTCCAGTTCTAACTGTTGCTTCCTGACCTGCATACAGATTTCTCAAGAGGCAGGTCAGGTGTTCTGGTATTCTCATCTCTTTAAGTATTTTCCACAGTTTGTGGTGATTCACACAGTCAAAGGCTTTGGCATAGTCAATAAAGCAGAAATAGATGTTTTCCTGGAACTCTCTTGCTTTTTTGATAATCCGATGGATGTTGGCAATTTGATCTCTGGTTCCTCTGCCTTTTCTAAAACCAGCTTGAACATCTGGAAGTTCATTGTTCCCATATTGTTGAAGCCTGGCTTGGAGAATTTTGAACATTACTTTACTAGCGTGTGAGATGAGTGCAATTGTGCAGTCGTTTGAGCATTCTTTGGCATTGCCTTTCTTTGGGATTTGGAATGAAAACTGACCTTTTCAGTCCTGTGGCTATCCAGGTTGATCAAAGCTTTTCTTCCAAGGAGCAAGCATCTTTTAATTTCATGGCTGCAGTCACCATCTGCAGTGATTTTGGAGGCAAAAAATAAAAAATAAAGTCTCTCACTGTTTCCATCACTTCCCCATTAATTTGTCATGATGTGATAGTATCATGTCATCTGCAAACAGTGCGTTTTACTTCTTTTTCAACTTGGATTCCTTTTATATCTTCTCTACTCTGATTGCCACAGCTAGGGCTTCTAAAATTATGTTGAGTAAAACGTGGAGACAATGGACATCCTTGAGATTTTCATATTAAGTGAAGTCAGACAAAGACAAATATCACTCATATGTGGAATATAATTTTTAAAAATGATACAAAGGAACTTATTTAAAAAGTAGAAACAGACTGAACAGGTATACAAAATGAACTTATGGTTACCAAAGAGCAAATGGGGCAGGGAGCAATAAATCAGAAGCTTGAGATGAACATATATGTGTATATACACATACTGTATATAAGGTAGATGGCCAACAAGTATCTACTCTATAGAGCAGGAAACTCAATATTCTGTGATAACTTATATGACAAAATATTCTTTAAAAGAATGGATATATGTATAGGTATAACTGAATCACTTTGTAGTACACCTGAGACTTATACAACATTGTAAATGAACTGTACTCCAAGAAATTTAAAAAAAAATCACTGAGGAGAAAACAGATCTGTCCGGACAGGTTTTAATGCAGATGAAAGTGCCCTATTCTGGGGGATTTGCCACAAAGTACACACATTGGTAAAGAAGGGAAGTGAACTCCAGGATTTGTGACAGAAAGAGGCTACTTCTATGATTTTGTGCAAATGCTGTCAGGTTTTTGTGCAAATGATCAGGACTCCCCTAACCTATAGGGCTGCTAACCCTGAGCCTTCAAGGGAAATGATAAACACCATCTGTCAGTCTTTTGGTTGTACAACGAGAAGGCCGGACAACAGGAACCTTTGTGGGGATTGGTGTCATCAGTGCTTCATCCCTGAATTCAGGAAGTACCTTGGGGGTTATTGACTGCCTTTTAAAATTCTTTTGATATTGGACAATGCCCTGGCCACCCAGAACCCCATGAGTTCAACACTGAAGGCGTCAAAGTGTCTCCTTTCCCCTAAACACAACATCTCTAAGTCAGCCTATAGATCAGAGGGTCAAAGGGACCTTTAAGGGTCATTACACCCGGTACTCTATGAAAATGATTGTCAATACTATGGAAGAGAACCCTGATAGAATATCATGAAGTCTGGAAGGATTACACAACTGAAGATGCAATTGTTGTCAGACACACACACACACACACACACACACACACACACACACAAAGACCATGAAAGCCCAAACAATAAATTCCTGCTAAAGAAAACTGTCCAGGTGTTTTGCATGCCTTCATAGGATTTGTGACAGAGTCAGTCAAGGAAATCAAGAAAGAGACTGTGGATAAGACATGAAAGGGTGGGAGGGGGTGCAGAGTCCCAAAATACAGATCTTGGAAAAACCCAAGAGCTAACAGACACTACAGCAGAGGAATTAACAAAATACCACTTGATGGAGATGAATGGTTCCCAAACCAGAGCTGGATGATGAGGAACAAGATGTAGAAGAAGCAGTGCCAGAAAACAAATTGACATTAGACAATCTGGCAGAAGCGTTCTGAGGACTCAAGACTGCTTTTGACTCTTGTATGGCATGGACCCTTCTATGATAAAGGCACTGAAAAGAAAGCAAATGGTGGAAGGAGGACTGATAACACACAGAAACGTTTTTAGAGAAATGAAAAAGCAAAATCTTCAGACAGAAATTACAATGTATTTCCATAAAGATACACTGAGTGTGCCTGCTTCCCCTGCCTCCCCTTCCACCTCCTCCGTTCTTCCATCTCTGCCACTCATCAAGGTCAACCCCTCCTCTTCCTCCTCCTCTTCAGCCTACTCAGCAAGAAGGTGTCAGGAATGAAGACCTTCATGATGATCCACTTCCAGTCAATGAGTAGTAAATAATCATTGTGCCATATGGGTAATAATCTTATCTGTTGAGTATGTGTGTGAGTGTCTTTGTTCTAAGAGCTAATAACTGTAGGCAAGGACTGTATGAGATGTTTCTGTGTCATCATCTTCATCATCACCACCAGCTAAGTATTCATCATGAAGAATTTGCGTGCAAGACTTGTATTGAAATGGATAGCCTACCATTGCATAGGCAGAAGGTGAGTGATATTTAATATAAAATTAATAATGTTTCATTTTATTATTGTTTTATAACTTTAGTTTCAAAGATTTGTATTATTGCACACTGTCCCATCTCTCTCTTGTCAATGGATAAACTGCCTATCAGCCTGTCATCACAGGTAAGTGTTTTCTCTTAAAGTAACAATGTTTTCAGTACTGTATTTTAAGTATTACCAAAATAGTGTATGCTATAAAAATTTTTAGCTATTCATTCATTATTGTATATGCTCCGCTACCATGAAGCAATCCTATCGATTACACTAGGCTACTATAAAGCAGTCATATTGCTGCTTCATTATCAAAGCTTGAGTCATTATACCTGTAAATAAATATGAATTTCTTTTCATATTATTTTTTCATGTTTGATATTTAGTGTCTCATGTGTATAGTCTTTTGTGTCATATAAGACAATATAGATGACTTGGAGCCAATTTTTCTTATAAATGGATGCTGTAAACTTACAATGTTGATAAATACAGTCCTGTGAATATATTTTCTCTTATAATTTTCTTAATAACATTTTTTCTCTAGCTTACTTTATCCTAAGAATACAGTAGAAAATACTTATAGCATACAAAATATGCATTGACTGTTTATCAATAAGGCTTCCAGTCAACAGTAGGTTATTATTAGTTACGTTTGGGCAGAGTCAAAATTATACAGGGATTTTGACTGTACTTCTAAACTCCACATGGTTCAAGGGTCAATTGTACATCCAAAGGAAGTGAAGTCAGTATCTCAAAGAGACATCTTCACTCCTGTGTTCATTGCACCATTATTTACAATAGCAAAGATTTGATAACAACCCAAAATCTACCAACAGATAAATGGATAAAGAACATGTGGTAGATGCAGATGATGGGATATAATTTCACCTTAAAAAGTAAAGAAATGTTGTTATATGGGACAACATGGAGAAACCACAGGGACATCATTCTAAATGAAATAAACCAGTCTCAGAAGGACAAATGCTGCATGGTTTCACTTATATGAGTTATCTAAAGTTTTTAAACACATTGAAACACAGAGGGGCCATGGGAGGGAGAAATGGGCAGTTGCTTTTCACTTGATATAATGTTTCAGTTATTCATTGAATAAATTCCAGAAATCTGCTGTGCACCATTGTGCCTGTATTTAACAGTACTATATTGTGTGCCTAAAATTTTGAGAGTAGATTTGATGTTAAATGTTTTTGCCACAACAATAATTTGACAAGTTGATTGTTTTGCTCTCTCTCCAGTAGAGAGTAAGCTGAGTAAGTGCAAGCATTTAGAAAACAGAACTCTTTTATGCTGTTAATGAGAATGTAATGGGTGAAACCACTGTGGAAAACAGTATTGAGGTTTCTCAAAAAATTAAAAATCGAATTATGATATGATTCAGCAAATCCACTTCTGAGTATCTATCCAAAGGAGTTAAAATTAGACTCTCCAAGAGATATCAGCATTCCCATATTTGTTGCAACATTATTCACAATAATCAATACAGGGAAACAGCCTAAATGTCCTTTGATGAATGAATGGATAAATATATGCTTTATTTATGGAGTAAATGGAGTGCTGTGTGTGTGTGTCCTCAGTCACTCAGTTGTGTCTGACTCTTTTTTGACCCCATGGAAGGTAGCCTGCCAAGCTCCTCTGACCATGGGATTTTCCAGGCAAGAATACTAGAGCGGGTTGCTATTTCCTCCTCCAGGGGATCTTCCCAATCCAGGGATCGAACCTGAGTCTCTTGTGTGTCCTGCATTGGCAGGTGGATTATTTACCACTGAGCTAACTGGGAAGCCCATAATGGAGTATTATTCAACCTTAAAAAGAAGGAAACTTTTTCATTTGCAATAACAGAGATGACCTAGAAGACATTGTGCTAAGTGAAATAAGCCAGACACAGAATGACAAATACATGATACCACTTAAATGAGGAATCTAAAACAGGCAAACTGATAGAAGCAGGGTAGGATGGTGATTGCCAGGGCCTGGGAGGAGGCGTAATGTGGAAGTGATTGTCAAAGGACACAGATTTTCAGTTATACAAGATGAATAATTTCTAGAAATGTAATGTGGAGCATAGAGCCTATAGTTAACAATTCCATATTGGATACTTAAAGTTTTGCTAAAAGGATTGTTAATTGTCCTTGCTCCTCCTCACCTCCACAAAAATAAATGAGTAAATCAATAAAGAGTATAGGAGGAAACTTTTGGAGGTAATGAACATGTTTATGGCATAGACTGTAGCGGTGGTTCAGAAGTGTATCAGATCAGATCAGATCAGTCGCTCAGTCGTGTCCGATTCTGCAACCCCATGAATTGCAGCACACCAGGCCTCCCTGTCCATCACCAACTCCCGGAGTTCACTGAGACTGACCTCCATCGAGTCAGTGATGCCATCCAGCCATTTCATCCTCAGAAGTGTATATTTATTTCCAAACATCGAGTTGTATACATTAAATGAGTACACTTTTTTTATATGATAATCATATCTCAATAAAGTGTTTTTTTAAAAAAAGAGCAGATATTTGGTCTTATTTGGGGTTGTAGTCTGAGCATAATGCAAAGTGTGCTGCTGCTGCTGCTCAGTCGCTTCAGTCGTGTCTGACTCTGTGCGACCCCATAGACGGCAGCCCACCAGGCTCCCCCGTCCCTGGGATTCTCCAGGCAAGAACACTGGAGTGGGTTGTCATTTCCTTCTCCAGTGCATGAAGGTGAAAAGTGAAAGTTAATTCGCTCAGTCCTGTCTGACTCTGTGCAACCCCATGGACTGTAGCCCACCAGGCTCCTCCATCCATGGGATTTTTCAGGCAAGAGTACTGGAGTGGGGTGCCATCTGCAAAGTGTACAGTAGGCACTTTATATTTAATCAATAAAAGCAGAAAGAAAGAGTATAAATGAGGAAAAGACTGTTAATTTTTGGTTTACCTAACTCCTTCTTGTGCTTTTTCTTCTAAAAATTAAAGTTATATGCTTGTATTTGCTTATATTATTTAGGAATGTAAGATAAATTCTAATGGATTAGGCCACATGCTTATTCTCTTGTTTATTTCCCAATTATTATTTGAGAAGGAGCTCTTTATTTTTTCTGTTGGCTGTGAAGCATGCTGGACCATCCCCAACCAGGGATCAAACCCACCCATGCCCCCTGCATTGGGAGCAGGGAGTCGTAAACGGTGGACCAACAGAGTAGTTCTGAGAATGACCTTTTTTGTAGGCTTACTAGTACTGTGGATGCTTTTTAAGAAACTGGAACAACAGCAACCTCCAAAACAAGATCCTGTCCATTGAATTTTAGAGTCTAGGAGGTACTATTATATGAAAAGATGGTGAGATACTCTCTATGACCAAAAGCAGGGTTCTCCAAACTTCAGGCCTCCAACCAGCACCTCCTGTGAGATCAGCAGCAGCATTTAGATTAGAAATAAAATTCACAATAAATGTAATGTGCTTGAATTATCCCCAAACCATCCCCCATTTCCAGTCTGTGGAAAAATTGTCTTCTACAAAACCAGTCCCTGGTGCCAAAAAGGTTGGGGACTGCTGAAAGAACAAGTCAAAAGCAGGGGTAAGGAGGGCAGGCAGTTGGAGTTGAAAGCAAGTGTAAATGGCCTGCGGTGAGGCAGTTTGGAGCCTTGTTGTTGTTCAGTCATTAAGTCATGTCCCACTCTTTGTGACCCCATGGACTGCAGCTCAACAGGCCTCCCTGCCCTTCACTATCTCCCGGAGTTTTCTGAAACTCAAGTGCATTGTCAGTGATGCCATTGAACCATCTTGTCCTCCGCTGCCCCCTTCTCCTCCTACCCCAAATCTTTCTTTCCTAGCATCAGGGTCTTTTCCAATGAGTTGGCTCTTTGCATCAGGTGGCCAAAGTATTGGAGCTTCGACTTCAGCATCAGTCCTTCCAATGAATATTCAGGGTTGATTCCTTGAGGATGGACTGGCTTGATCTCCTTGCTGTCCAAGGGACTCTCAAGAGTCTTCTCCAAGACCACAGTCAGAAAGCATCAATTCTTCAATGCAGCTTTCTTTATAGGCCAACTCTCACATTTGTACATGACTACTGGAAAATCCATAGATATAGGTACCTTTGTCGGCAAAATGATGTCTCTGTTTTTTAATACAATGTCTAGGTTTGGAGCCTTAGGAAAATGCAGAGCCTTCAGTGAGAAGTCATTTTAAGTGAAGTTGTCTCGTGGGCTAGAGAGACAGTGGGAGTGGTGGGCATGGCCAGATTCTCAGATGGAGGGCCTCAGAGAGTCCAGAGACTCCTGCACTGGTGACATTTACCCTGGGTTGAGGGAGCCAGAGACCTTTCCATTAAGAAGGTACTTGATTGTTTTTATCTTGTGTGTAATTGGGCAAATTCTAGGCAAGTTCTAGATTTTTTGTTGGTACTTAAATACGTGGAAATATTGGTAATTTAGATGAAAGGGTAGCTAGGAGGGAAGATACTGGTCAATGACAAAAATTCTAAGAACTTTGAGTTGTTTGCAACTGGGAAAGATTCTACCTCAAGCACATTCTATGTTACATCCTCTGGTGTGACTATTACATGATTGTCCTTGCTAGGCAACATTTGAATTCACTGTGATTTTCTTTGTCTTGGAGTTTGGTTAATGTGCTGGAGTTCAGAAGGCTAGTGAAACAGTATGTGAAACAATTGACCAGCTTAAATTGCTTTTGCCTCCTCAAAGAGATTGTTGATTAATCACACCTTGAGTCATTTTACAAAGAAAGAACTGCATGTGTCCAAGAAGGAACCCATGACCTCAGGATGACCCTGGAGCCAAGATCCTCAATTTAGGGGAACTCAGAGAATACAAATGTTGCCCCAAGGGCCATTGCAAAATGAGAAGTCCTTCAATAAGGAAAGCCTGGCTTCCTGTAACCTGAGTAGCTGATGGACTAATTTAAGACTAGCCAATTAGCTTCCAAGTTAGAAATTCCCGTGACCCCTTAGATTTCACCCAGGCTGCTGGATTGAAGAGAGATTTGATACCTTGCCTCCTGCTTTGGTCGGCCTTGCAGTAAAGCTCTTTTCTCAAAAGCTCTTGCCATAAGTATTGGCTTCTGTGCACATCTGTCAGTGAGCCCATGTTCAGTGAGTTTGGGCAGCCTAGTTGAAATTTAGGACTTGTGACCATCTGCTTGATGCACTTAGCCCCTGGTGGTTCTCAGCACCCACCCTGAGTGGCCACCTCGACTGAGTTTGTCTAGAAAGTCGGCTCTCAGGTTCCTGTTTCCTAGCCATGGCACTCTGGGCTCCTTGGGCTTCTTTGGCTCCTTTCCTTTTAAGAAAAGGAATAGCTCCTGGATCATATATCTTTGGGGTGAGTAACCTCATTATAATGTTCCTATAGCTAAATGTGCTATGTGTAGTTAGAATGTGCCTGTAGTCTAATAACAGAGAAGGCAATGGCACCCCACTCCAGTACTCTTGCCTGGAAAACCCCATGGATGGAGGAGCCTGGTGGGCTACAGTCCATGGGGTCACTAAGAGTCAGACACGACTGAGCGACTTCACTTTCACTTTTCACTTTCATGCATTGGAGAAGGAAATGGCAACCCACTCCAGTGTTCTTGCCTGGAGAATCTCAGGGACGGCAGAGCCTGGTGGGCTGCCGTCTATGGGGTCGCACAGAGTCGGACACGACTGAAGCGACTTAGCAGCAGCAGCAGTAGTCTAATAATCTCATCAGGGCTGTGGGTTAGAGAGGACTGGACTGCTGAATGGCATCACCAACTCAATGGAAACGAGTTTGAGCAAACCCCAGGAGACAGTGAAGGACAGGGAAGCCTGGCATGTCATAGTCCATGGGGTGGCAAAGAGTCAGACACACCTGAGCAACTGAACAATGACAACAACCCTGTGGGTTAGGGTCCCGCCTAGTGGAGTTTCTTGCATCTGGATAAAATCCAGAGGCTAGGATGAGGGGTTGGTTAGGGACCCTCCTGAGGGGACAGTGCAAGAAGTTAGAGCTGCTGAGGTATTCAACGATTGGGTTAGAGCCCCAAACACTACTTTAAGGTCCCAGGTCTTTGGATTTATTTGCCTGTGTTTAACTATGTCTGACTGTTACATGTGTTGGGATTGGCTAATAGGAAGTTGGCTATTGGATGACTGTGACAAAATTTTATTAAACCTGTTATTAATGAGGGTCCTCTGAATCGGGAGATAAACGCCTTGCTCCTGGACTGGAAACCTTGCTTTATGGAGGTGATGGAGTTTTACTCATGCTTTTGGCCACCTGATGCGAAGAGCTGACTCATTTGAAAAGACACTGATGCTGGGAAAGATTGAGGGCAGGAGGAGAGAGGATGACAGAGGATGAGATGGTTGGATGGCATCACCGACTCAACAGACATGGGTTTGGGTGGACTCTGGCAGTTGGTGATGGACAGGGAGGCCTGGCGTGCTGCGGTTGATGGGGTCGCAAAGAGTCAGACACGACTGAGTGACTGAACTGAACTGAAGGTGATTGCCTGTAGATATTGTTACAGATGGATATCCTTTTTAAAAAAATACTTTTACTGGAGAATTAGTGATTTACAATCTTGTGTTTCAGGTACACAGCAAAGTGATTCAGTTACATATATATTCAATCTTTTCCAGATTCTTTCCCATATAGGTTATTACAGAATATTGAGTAGAGTTGCCTATGCTATATAGGAGGGTCCTTTTCAGCTATCTATTTTATATATTGCTGGTTTGTGTATGTTCATCCCAATTTCTAATGTATCCATCCCCCTGCCATGTTTCCCCTTTAGTCATCATAAGTCTGTTTTCAGAATGTGAGAGTCTGTTTCTGTATTTTAAATAAGTACATTTGTGTCATTTTTTAAAATTAGATAGTACCTTTGAGTGATATAATATGGTATTTGTCTTTGTCTGACTTACTTCATTCATTATGAAAATCTCTTAAGTCCATCCGGTGCTGCAAATGACATTCTTTCATTCTTTTTTATGGCTGAGTATGATTCCATTGTATTTATGTATCACATTTTTATTCATGGACCTGTAGGTAGTTTCCATGTCTTGGCTATTGTAAACAGTGCTGCAGTGACCATGGGTGTGCTTGTACCTACTCGAATTATGGTTTTCTTCAGATATATGCCCAGGTAGTCTATTTTTTAAATGTTATTGGAGTACAGTTGATTTACAATATTGTGTTAATTTCAGGTATATGGCAAAGTGATTCAGTTATACATTTATGTACATTCATTAATTTTCAGTTTCTCTTTTCATATAGGTTATCACAGAATATTGATTAGAGTTTCCTGTGCTACGTAGGAGGTCCTTGTTGGTTATCTATTTCATATATAATGGTGTGTGTATGTTCATCCCAAGCTGCTGATTTCTCTCTCCCTCACTACGTTTCCCCTTTAGTAACCATAAGTTTGTTTTCATCATCTTTCTGTTTTGTAAATAAGTTCATTTTATCACTTTTTAAAATTAGATTGCACATAGGAGGGATATACTTGTCTTTGTCTGACTTAATTCGCTTAGTGTTACAATCCCTGGATACACCCATGTTGCTGCAGATGGCATTCTTTCATTCTTTGTTATGGCTGAGTAATACTCCTTTGTATTTACAGACCACGTCTTTATCTACTCCTCTGTTGATGGACATTTAGGTTGCTTCCATGTCACAGGTATTGTAAATAATGCTGCAATGAACATTGGGTGCTGTACCTTTTTGAATTATGATTTTCTCTGGATATTTTCCCAGGAGTGGGATTGCTGAATATTATGGTGGTATTATTTTTTTGTCTTATTTTCCTGGAGTATAAGTGATTTACAGTGTTGTGTTAGTTTCAGGTGTATAACAAAGTGACTCAGTTATACATACACATGTATTCCTTCATTTTCAGATTCTTTTCTCATACAGTTTATTACAGAATATTGAGTAGAGTTCTCTCTGCTATACAGTAGGTCCTTTTTGGTTATCTCTAGTATATACAGTTGTGTATGTGGACTTCCCGGGTGGTGCAATGGTAAAGAATCCACCTGCCAATGGAGGAGACACAAGAGAAGCACGTTCGGTCCCCTGATCGGGAAGATCCCCTAGAGTAGGAAATGGAAACTCACTCCAGTATTCTGGCCTGGAAATTCCATGGACAGAGGAGCCTGTTGGACTACAGTCCATGGAGTCACAAAGAGTCCAACACGACAGTTGTATATGTTTATCCCAAGCTCCTAATGTATCCCTCCCTCAACATTTCTCCAATGGTAACCATAAGCTTGTTTTAGGTATCCCAAAGTCTCTTTCTATGTTGTAAATAAGTTCATTTGTGTCATTTTTAAAAATTGGATTCTACATATGAGTGTTGTCATATGATGTTTGTGTTTCTGTGTCTTACTTAGTATGACATTCCCTAGGTCCATCCATGTTGCTGCACATGGCATTATCTCTTTTTTATGGCTGAGTAATATTCCATTGTACCACATCTGCATTATTCATTTCTCTGTAGATGGACATTTAAGTTACTTCCATGTCTTGGCTAATGTAAATAGTGTTATAATGAAGATTGGGTGCATGTGTATTTATGAATCATAGGTTTCTCTGGATATGTGCCAGAGTGGGATTGCTGGATCATATGGTAACTCTATTTTTAGTTTTTCATGGAGCTTCCATAATGTTCTCCATAGTGACTGTTCTCTACACTCCATCATTTATTGTTTGCAGATTTGGGGATGATGACCATCCTGGCTGGTGTACTTATCATTTGCATTTCTCTGATAATTAGTGATGTTGAGCATCTTTTCATATGCATTTTGGTCATCTGTATGTCTTCTTTGAAGGAATGTTTGTTTATACACTCTGCCTACTTTTTTATGGGATTGTTTATTTGACACAGAGGTGCCTGAGCTATTTATATATTTTGGAGATTATTCTGCTGTTGTTTGCTTTGTTTGCAAATATTTCCTCTCATTCTGTGAGTTGTCTTTTTGTTTATGGTTTCTTTTGCTCTATGGAAGCTTTTGACTTCAATTAAAGGTCACCTGTTTGTTTTTGTTTTTATTTTCATTACTCCAGGAGATGGATCAAAAACCATTTTACTAAAAGAAAAAAATACTGCTGCAACTTATGTCAAACAGTGCTCTGCCTAGGTTTTCCTCTGAGAGTTTTATAGTGTCTAGCTTTACATTTCAGTCTTTGATCCATTTTGAGTTTATTTTTATGTATGATGTTAGAGCATATTCTAAATTCATTATTTTACATGTAACTGTCCAGTTTTCAAGGCACCATTTATTGAAGAGACTGTCTTTTTGGTTCACTAGTATTTTGTTCAGGATTTTTGCATCTGTGGTCTTCAGTGATATTGGCCTGTCATTTACTTTTCTTTTTGTGTGTGTGTGTGTGCTTATCTATCTCGTTTTGCTCTCAGTGTGATGGTGGCCTCAAAGAATGAGCTTGGGAGTGTTCCTTCCTCTGTAATTTTTGAGCACCACAGTGGAAAAAATTGGTCAGTCAACTGTAGAGCTCAGTTTGGGCTGATGAGTGGCCAGGAAGAGCCAAGACAGATGACCCAATAGTAATAAATTCCATCCAGTCACCAAAACCCCAACGTTAAAGCAATAGCCTGTAAAGAGACATGTGAAGGAAACAAAGCCTCTGATAATCACCTTTCTTAAATACCAATTAATCCAACCTTGTCAATCCTTATATAACACTCCAGTCCTGTTGGTACAAAAATTTGGGACCTGGGATTATCATTTTCTACAGAATTTGAGACTCGTTAACCAAATTGAGGATGATTTCCCACAAGCTTGAAGAATGTACAAAGAGAAATGGGGGGATTGAAGCATAAAGCATTGACCAGTTTAAAGTGGTTTTGCCTCCTTAAAACAGGTTGTTGATTAATCAAACCTTGAGTTATTTTTAGAGGCAGCACTATGCATGTGCCAAAAAGGAGCCTATGTTTCCAGGATGACTGCAGAACCAAGAGGGTTCAGTCTGTGGAACTCTCAGAGTAGCAATGTTGCCAGGGGAGAACTGTATGAAGTCCTTCAATATGGAAAATCTGGCTTCTAGCAGCGTGAATAACGTACATGAACTAATTCAAGACTAGCCAATTAGCTTCCAAGTTTGCAGTTCCCCTAAACCCTTTCATTTTACCTCAAACTCTGGATTGAGGAGACAGATTTGAGAGCCCTACTTCTTGTCTTCTTGCTAATCCACCTTGGATTAAAGTTTGTCTCTCAAAAGCCTGTTCCATAGTATTGGCTTCTATGTGCATCAGGCAGTGAGCCCTTGCTGGGGAACACTAGTGACTGATAGGCCTGGAATTAGATTCCTCTCTGAATTCCTCTAGATCCGATGCTGTTATATTCCTCTTGCCCTAAAACAGAGCTTGTGTTCCTTAACACTCAAATGTATCCTGGGATAAAAGTAAGGACTCTGGATATATTCCAATACACTTCTTTAGGCACAAAGCCTTGAAGGCTACATCAATAAATGACAGGAATAAAGAAGAGAAACAGATGATAGGGACAGTAAGATCGTCTCTCTGTGCAGTGTCCGATAACCTCAATCAGAATAGCACAAAACCATCTTGGATGGCTTTTTTCCTTTAGAATTGTACTCATATCTCAGATATGGTGACTTGGGTTCTAGATCACTGCCATAAAGTGAAAATGGCCATAGAGTAAATCATTAGGAATTTGGGGGATTCCCAGTGCTTATAAAAGTTGTTAATCCTATTGTACACTTACTAGAAGATGTCTAAAAAATGCACATAGCTTAATTTACAAATGTGTTATAATAGTAACAAAGACAACTAATCAGAGCACCATAAGAAATAAAATAAGGAAAGAGTTTAAAATATTTAAAGAATTAACAATATGTGGAACAGGGACCCCAAGTGAATACATGATGTTGGGAAAATGATGCCATAGACAGGTTCAAAGCATGGTTACCATAAACTTTCAGTTTGTAACGAAACACAGTATTTGTGATGCATGATTACATGCAGTACAATGTTTGAAAAGTATGCCTGTCAATCAATTAAAACAAGTCATGAGTAGAGACTGACTCTGGCTTTTGAAAAGAATGGAGCAGCATTTTTCTCTGGGAGCACACCCCATTCTGCCCCCTGCCTTCTGTGTTATTTTCCCCATCTCAGGTCAAGTCTGGGACATGAAACTGTAAGGTTTGCATTAGGGACACTGCTCAAGAGGTTGCTGGCATGTGGTGTTCCCAGGAATCTTTTAATCCAAGAGCTAGACAAAATTTGGGCCCCCATAAGTGGGGCAATCCCAAAGAAAGGCAAATGCCAAAGAATGCTCAAACTACCACACAATTGCACTCATCTCACACGCTAGTAAAGTAGTGCTCAAATCTCAAAGCCAGGCTTCAGCAATATGTGAACCGTGAACTTCCTGATGTTCAAGCTGGTTTTAGAAAAGGCAGAGGAACCAGAGATCAAATTGCCAACATCCGCTGGATCATGGAAAAAGCAAGAGAGTTCCAGAAAAACATCTATTTCTGCTTTATTGACTATGCCAAAGCCTTTGACTGTGTGGATCACAATAAACTGTGGAAAATTCTGAAAGAGATGGGAATACCAGACTACCTGATCTGCCTCTTGAGAAATTTGTATGCAGGTCAGGAAGCAACAGTTAGAACTGGACATGGAACAACAGACTGGTTCCAAATAGGAAAAGGAATTCGGCAAGGCTGTATATTGTCACCCTGTTTATTTAACTTATATGCAGAGTACATCATGAGAAACGCTGGACTGGAAGAAACACAAGCTGGAATCAAGATTGCTGGGAGAAATATCAATAACCTCAGATATGCAGATGACACCACCCTTATGGCAGAAAGTGAAGAGGAAACTAAAAAGCCTCTTGATGAAAGAGAAAGTAGAGAGTGAAAAAGTTGGCTTAAAGCTCAACATTCAGAAAACGAAGATCATGGCCTCTGGTCCCATCACTTCATGGGAAATAGATGGGGAAACAGTGGAAACAGTGTCAGACTTTATTTTTCTGGGCTTCAAAATCACTACAGATGGTGACTGCAGCCATGAAATTAAAAGACGCTTACTCCTTGGAAGGAAAGTTATGACCAACCTAGATAGCACATTCAACAGCAGAAACATTAGTTTGCCAACAAAGGTCGGTCTAGTCAAGGCTATGGTTTTTCCTGTGGTCATGTATGGATGTGAGAGTTGGACTGCTTAGAAGGCTGAGTGCGGAAGAATTGATGCTTTTGAACTGTGGTGTTGGAGGAGACTCTTGAGAGTCCCTTGGACTGCAAGGAGATCCAACCACTGCATTCTGAAGGAGATCAGCCCTGGGATTTCTTTGGAAGGAATTATGCTGAAGCTGAAACTCCAGTACTTTGGCCACCTCATGCGAAGAGTTGACTCATTGGAAAAGACTGATGCTGGGAGGGATTGGGGTCAAGAGGAGAAGGGGACGACAGAGGATGAGATGGCTAGATGACATCACTGACTCGATGGACGTGAGTCTCAGTGAACTCTGGGAGTTGGAGATGGACAGGGAGGCCTGGCGTGCTGGGATTCATGGGGTCACAAAAGTTGGACAAGACTGAGCGATCGATCTGATGTGAAGTGGGGACTGGAGAGACAACCATCCTTAAATACAGGTCACTGAGAGACCTGCCCAAACTTGCTCTCAGGCCTAGAATGCCTAGACAGGACATTCCCTCTTATAAGCCTTGTAGTTCTCTGTGAGGTCAAAGTCTCAGTCTAAGAAAAATGGCCTCAGTTCAGTAGAGGGAGAATCTCAGGTTGGAGGGTCAGGTCCCAGGACTGACCAGGACCATGGTGAGGTCCCTGATTGAAGAAGTATCACTAGACCCACAAATGAGGAGGCTTTACAGACCATTGCCCCTATTCCTAACCCCAGAGGCTCCAGGCAGAGTTATAGGGATGAGAAGCCTCTTCATTTCTGTCTGGTCTCAGTGAGGGAATGGATGGAACCCCAAGTTTTTAGGAGGGTGGCATCTTGGCCATCACCACTGGGGAGATGAGGACCATCAGTGCTAATGAGAGGGTCTCTCCCATCAAGGAGGAATGCTCACAGGGTGGTGCTCCCCCTGTCGAGGAGAGATGCTCAGAGAAGCGCCCTGACTCCCCACTAGGGACTTGGAGAGGTGAGGGCTTGGTTTGGGGCAGGAAGCCTCCAGTCCGTAGTGAGAAAGGTCCTGGGCTCTGACAGACTGCATGGTGAGGACCCTAAGGGATGACCCAGGGACTGCTGAACACTGAATGACGGGGTCCCCACAGAGCCCCGCCCCTTCCATCATCCCTCAGAGATCGTGCACAGGGCAGCCATAGCCGGAAGGGTCTCTGCAAAACTTCCGTGCTGGTGGCGAAGAGCTCGGACTGATGTTCAGCGTGTTCGTGTGGCTAAGAGTGGATTCCCAGGACTGATCTGTAGGCAAGGTGAGGACCTGAATGTGGACTCAAGGGACCATTCCCCCATCCTGTAACAAAGATAACTCCCAAAGTCTCATCTCTGTGATCGGCAGGGGATGGTTCTACAACTCTCTTAGGCCCATTTCTTCGGTATATCTTGATCTAAGACATTTTGTAAGGTAAGCGATTATTTGATTCTGTAAATGAAGGAAACCTAGGCCCTCACTCCAGTCACCGGGAGAGCGCCGAGTGCGAACTAGGCATGGGGCAGTAAAGATGGCGACACAAAGCGGCACCCATACACTCAATTCCCGGACTTCTCCCCTGCCGAACTCTAAAAGGTGAAACTTTGTTTGGAGGCTTGTGGACACAGTTCGGGAAAGGGAGGAGTGTCAGACTCTGAGAGATATGAAGATGGGGACTCTGAATGAGGACTGTAGAACACCCCGCCAGGCTTCGTCCCCTCGCCAACCCCACCCCTTCTGTGCGCTATCAGAGATCCTGGGTATCACAGCTTTGAGAGGTGAGGAAGAGAGGGCCCAAGCCAGCGGATGTCCCAGTGTTCCTCCAGCAATTCTTCCCACACCTAATGAAGCTGAGCCAAATTCTGTACTTTGTGGCTGAAGATAGCATTCAGTGTTCTATAAGTAGTATAGAACGGGGCATCCCAGAGGGTGCACAGTGTATAATTCCTTGGGGTTTGTGTTCTGTATGAGGAATTTAGAGATAAATCTGTGTTTTTATGTTCTTGCTACTTTTCAAAGGTTGCTCCTTAATGAAAGCTTATAATCTAAGTGTACGAATGATATCAGTCACACTTATTGTTGTTTATCAGCCTTAAGGATAAGAGTTTTTCTGTTGTGTGAAAGAAGTGGGAAAGCTTCCATGTTATTTAGTAAGCTGGTGCAAGATAACCTGGCATTACAATATGTTATTTCCTTGACAGTATGAAAAAATTAAGCAGTGCAATATGTGGGATCAAGAAACAGAGGGAAAATAAGATGGATGGTATTTTGTTTCCTCATCTTTCATAGTCTGTGTTTTACAAAATTATAAATGACAGTGTATGCTTTGTTAATTCAAAAATATAAAATTAAATTCTAAGAAATTCATCCTCATGCTCACAGGCTCACTTATTCCCTAAACAGTAATTGAGCCTCTGCTCATAGAAGACTCCATGCTAGTACTTGGAGAGCTGAGACAAAGATCTAGCCACTGACCATAAAATTATAGTCGAGAAGCAGCTGTCATGTAAAGGAAATGGTGACATGACAGCAGTCAAATGTGAATTCCCTGATGCAAGGGAGTGGTGGGCCTTGGGAAAGTATAAGTCTTCTGGTGGGAAATAATCATAAGTTGAGTGCATGGCGGGCTGGACGAGGCTGTCCTAATCATGACCAGGGACCAGGTTCTCACATGGTGGGCTGCATAGTTTAAAGACAAAGCCTGGGATGGGAAACTGCCCTTAACAGTTACAGACACACTTCACTCTGTTGCATGTTGTTTATTGTATTTCACAGGTACTGCTTTTCTTTTCTTTGTTCTTTTTCTTTACCAAATTAAAAGTTTGTGTTAGTCAACCTTGCTTCCAGCAAGTCTTTCGGCTCCATGTTTCCAACACCATTTGCTCACTTCATGTCTGTGTGTCACGTTTTGATACCTCTTGCAATGTTCACACCCTCAGCAGCAAAAATGATGGACTCAGTGAAGGCTCAGATAATGGTTAGCATCTTTTTTCTTTTAGCAAAGAGGTGTTTTTATTTAAGATATCTATATTGTTCTGAGGCATAATGCTATTGCCCACTTAATAGCCTATAGTATAGTGTAAACATAAATTTTATGAAAGCACTGGGAAACCAAAAAATTTGTATGACTCAATTGTGATGTGGACTTTCCTTTCGGGGTTGAGACCCAAACCTGCAGTATTTTCTGAGTCTGCCTGTGCTTTGGGATTGTGAGTAAATCAGAGAGCAATCATGTGAAGCTGCCATGGAATGTGTCCTGTGCTCTTATTCCAGTACAGGGAAACCCTGTGGAGATTAGATGGTTTATTCATGTTGTCTTTTGTCTATGGAGTTTCCCAGAAATCAGGGTGGCACTCCCCTGAGGTAGGATGATGCCTTGAAGCCGCTGGACTGGCACACTCTGCCTTCGGGGTGAGGGAGCCAGAGCCCATGCCACTAAAAAATTAATAATAATTGAAATCAAGTTATCTTGACTGTAATGTGGCAAACAATAGGGAAGGAATAGACACTTGTGGGTGCTTAAATGAATGAAAGTGGGAGTGGTTTATGAAAAAGGGCAAGTGAGAGATAGGTAAGTTTGGGGCCCTTGAAATATTTGGGAGCTTTGTGTTACATCCCCTGAGGATATCTACCTCATGGTGACCTTCAGTGGCATACACTTAACTGGGATATGCTAGTTTTCCTTGCTAACCAGGATTTTTCTGATAGAGGGTTCTCTGGCCTGCTGCTGCTGCTGTCGCTTCAGTCGTGTCGGACTCTGTGCCACCCCATAGATGGCAACCCACCAGGCTCCGCCATCCCTGGGATTCTCCAGCCAAGAACACTGGAGTGGGTTGCCATTTCTTTCTCCAATGCATGAAAATGAAAAGTTAAAGTGAAGTCGCTCAGTCGTGTCCGACTCTTAGCAACCCCATGGACTTCAGCCCACCAGGCTTCTCCATCCATGGGATTTTCCAGACCCCTGCTTATTCTTTGACATCTCCTGGGTTGAAAATTGAATCACAGTGTAGTGGGTTGAATCTCCAGGGACAATTGATCACAGTAAGGACTGGCATCCTTGACAGTCTCAGGACAGGCCAGGCAATGGGCCATGCATTTTACAGGCATTATTCTCAGTCCCCAAGACAGACCTTCTGAAACCCATTTCACAGATGAAGAAATTGAGGCTTGCAGAGTTTGGTAAGGTATTCAGTTTCTCACAGTGCTTAAATGACGGTTGGAAGTAGACTCCTGGCCTAAATAAGTCTGATGCCCACACTTTGCCATTCCTCCTCGCCTGAGGCCAACTTTGTGTTCCTTCATTTGCCTTCCTTCTGATCGACTGGTCCAGCATGTATGTCAGGTGATAAAAAGGAGAACTCTGTGCCCAAAACAGTGCATGGAAATATGTAACCACAGCAATAAGCATATCAAAATAATTGAGAAGTCTGAATAAAGCAGAGAAAGGTAATATTTAATGACAATATCAGATCAGATCAGATCAGTCACTCAGTCGTGTCTGACTCTTTGCAACATTGTGAATCGCAGCAGTCCAGGCCTCCCTGTCCATCACCAACTCCCGGAGTTCACTGAGACTCACGTCCATGGAGTCAGTGATGCCATCCAGCCATCTCATCCTCTGTTGTCCCCTTCTCCTCTTGCCCCAAATCCCTCCCAGCATCAGAGTCTTTTCCATGAGTCAACTCTTCACATGAGGTGGCCAAAGTACTGGAGTTTCAGCTTCAGCATCATTCCTTCCAAAGAAATCCCAGGGCTGATCTTCAGAATGGACTGGTTGGATCTCCTTGCAGTCCAAGGGACTCTCAAGAGTCTTCTCCAGCACTACAGTTCAAAAGCATCAATTTTTCGGCACTCAGCCTCCTTCTCAGACCAACTCTCACATCCATACATGACCACAGGAAAAACCATAGCCTTGACTAGACAGACCTTTGTTGGCAAAGTAATGTCTCTGCTTTTGAATATGCTATCTAGGTTGGTCATAATTTTCCTTCCAAGGAGTAAGCGTCTTTTAATTTCATGGCTGCAGTCACCATCTGTAGTGATTTTGAAGCCCAGAAAAATAAAGTCTGACACTGTTTCTGCTGTTTCCCCATCTATTTCCCATGAAGTGATGGGACCAGATGCCATGATCTTAGTTTTCTGAATTTTGAGCTTTAAGCCAACTTTTTCACTCTCTACTTTCACTTTCATCAAGAGGCTTTTTAGTTCCTCTTCACTTTCTGCCATAAGGGTGGTGTCATCTTCATATCTGAGTTTAGTGATATTTCTCCCAGCAATCTTGATTCCAGCTTGTGTTTCTTCCAGTCCAGCGTTTCTCATGATGTACTCTGCATATAAGTTAAATAAACAGGGTGACAATATACAGCCTTGCCGAATTCCTTTTCCTATTTGGAACCAGTCTGTTGTTCCATGTCCAGTTGTAACTGTTGCTTCCTGACCTGCATACAAATTTCTCAAGAGGCAGATCAGGTAGTCTGGTATTCCCATCTCTTTCAGAATTTTCCACAGTTTATTGTGATCCACACAGTCAAAGGCTTTGGCATAGTCAATAAAGCAGAAATAGATGTTTTTCTGGAACTCTCTTGCTTTTTCCATGATCCAGTGGATGTTGGCAATTTGATCTCTGGTTCCTCTGCCTTTTCTAAAACCTGCCTGAACATCAGGAAGTTCACGGTTCACATATTGCTGAAGCCTGGCTTGGAGAATTTTAAGCATTACTTTACTAGCGTGCGAAGAAGGCAATGGCACCCCACTCCAGTACTCTTGCCTAGAAAGTCCCATGGACGGAGGAGCCTGGTAGGCTACAGTCCATGGGATGGCTAAGAGTTGGACACGACTGAGCGACTTCACTTTCAGTTTTCACTTTCATGCATTGGAGAAGGAAATGGCAACCCACTCCAGTGTTCTTGCCTGGAGAATCCCAGGGACGGGGGAGCCTGGTAGGCTACCGTCTATGGGGTCACACAGAGTCAGACATCACTGAAGTGACTTAGCATAGCATTACTAGCATGTGCGATGAGTGCAGTTGTGTGGTAGTTTAAGCATTCTTTGGCATTGCCTTTCTTTGGGATTGGAATGAAAACTGACCTTTTCCAGTCCTGTGGCCACTGCTGAGTTTTCCAAATTTGCTGGCATATTGAGTGCAGCACTTTCACAGCATCATCTTTCAGGATTTGGAATAGCTCAACTGGAATTCTATCACCTCCACTATCTTTGTTCATAGAGATGCTTTCTAAGGCCCACTTGACTTCACATTCCAGGATGTCTGGCTCTAGGCCAATCATCTACATATCCAACGTCAGAGAACCCAAATTATCAGGGGCCCAGAAAATCATGCTGGACAGCCCCTTGCATTTGGAAGTTAAAACTGTTCAAAGAGAAGTTACACAAAAGGTGAAGTGTGGCTAGTAAAGAGAAGGGGTAGATGAAAGTGTTTTATCCTTTGTCAACACATCCATCCTGCCTTGACATACAACTTCCCTATTTCACATCACTCCAGGGATGGGAACGCAGTCTCTGAAGGCTTTTCAATAGGGAAATGGGTCGAGGTTGCCAGGATGTGGACTTGCCCAGGAAGACTTTTAATGTGTGGCAGAACCAATACAATATTGTACAGTAATTAGCCTCCAATTAAAAGAATAAATTTAAATTAGAAAAAAATAGAAACAGGAGCCAGAAGGAAAAGGCCCTTAGGTGGGCTGGGGAGGGTAACATGCCCCAGGCAAAGTTCTCAGCCTGAGCAATTGCTCACTTAAGGTTGAGGGTTCTCAGGGACTTGTGATTGCTGCCTAGGAGGGTTCCCAGGTCAGCACAGGTTGGCCAGGTCAGGTCAGTAGAGAGAAATATTTCTAAGGTGTGCCAGGAGGAAGGAGAGCAGCCCTGCCAAGCCCATATCAGCAGAGACCTCATGGATTCCTCTCTGTTGCCATGGCTGCTGTTGCTACTGCTGCTAAGTCACTTCAGTCGTGTCCAACTCTGTGGGACCCCATAGATGGCAGCCCACCAGGCTCCCCTGTCCCTGGGATTCTCCAGGCAAGAACACTGGAGTGGGTTGCCATTTCCTTCTCCAATGCATGAAAGTGAAAAGTGAAAGTGTAGTTGCTCAGTCGTGTCCGACTCTAGCGACCCGATGGACTGCAGCCTACCAGGCTCCTCCATCCATGGGATTTTCCAGGCAAAAGTACTGGAGTGGGGTGCCATTTCCTTCTGTGGTTGCCATGGCAGATCCTTGTAAATGTCAGAAAGAGATGTCCTCATATCCTTCTCAGGGGTAACAGAAAAGTGATGAGCTTGATTTGAGATGGAGGTCTCAGGTCAGCAGAGGGGGAACTCTTAGGCCTTCACCTGAGTCACATTTAGGGTATGGAGTCAGCACCCTCAGTGGGATCACCATCATATATGTTCTCAACCTGCCTGATGCAGTTGTCACTCATGGCATGACAGGTGTGGTCAAGCGATGCCACCCTCACATCCTTTTGGATCTCAGGAAGTGAGAGCCATTCTCTGCAGAAATGTTCTCAGATCCACAAAGAGGGGAGCCTTGGGTCCTGCCTGCATCCAAATCAAGCTAACTGAGGATTGAGGGGCCCACCCACTTTTGGATAGAGGGGTAAGAGGGCCTGGCCCTGCACTCAAGACTGAGATCCTGAGAGAAGGGTGTGGGACTGAGCCACCACCCCAGGCCCCAAAGATTTTTTTAAGTTTCCTTTTTTAAAGCAGTTTTAGATTGACAGCAAAATGGAGCAGAAAGTACAGAGAGTTCCCATATGTGTTCTTCCTGGACACGTGTACAGCCTCCCCCACTGTCAGTGTCCCCCAGTAGAGTGGGCTGTTTGCTACAATCTAGGAAGCTACTTTAGCAAACAGTCCTGACCTAGCACACTTACTTGCTTACTTGCATTACCTTCATTCTTGGTATTGTACCCACTGTGAATATAGACAAATGGATGATGACTTGTATCCAGCCTTATGGGTTTCCCTGGTGAGTCAGCGGTAAAGAATCCACCTGCCCATGCAGGAGACACGGGTTCAATCCCTGGATGGGAAGATCCCCTGGAGAAGAAAGAGGCAACTCACCCCAGTGTTCTTGCCTGAGAAATCCCATAAACAGAGGAGCCTGGCAGGCTACAATCTGTGAGGTCACAAAGAATCGCACATGACTGAGTGACTAAACAACAGCATCCACCCCTATAGGGTCATACAAAGCAGTTTCACAACAGTAAAACCTCTCTGTGCTCTGTTCATCCCTCCCTCTGCCCATCCACACCCAGTCCCAGGCAACCATTGGTCTTTTTACTGTTTCTATAGTTCTGCTTTTTCCAGGAGTCATGTAGTTGGAATCATGCAGTGTGTAGCCTTTTCACATTAGTTTCTTTCACTTAGTAATACACATCTAAGGTTCCTCCACGTCTCTTCAGGGTTTGGAAACTTATTCATTTTTTGCACTGAACAGTATTCCATAACTTATCCTGTTACCTGCTAAAGGACACCATTGTTGCTTTTTTTAAGTTTTGGAAAATATGAGTTAAGCTGCTATAAAGAACTGCATGCAGGTTTTGTGTGGATGTAAGTTTCCAGCTCATCTGGCTAAACACCAAGGAGCATGACCACTAGATCGTAGGGTAAGAGTATGTTTGTTGTTTAGTCGCTCAGTCATGTCTGACTCTTTGCCACCTCATGGACTATAGCCCACCAGGCTCCTCTATCCATGGGATTTCCCAGGCATGAATACTGGAGTGGGTTACCATTTCCTTTTCCAGGGAATCTTCCCAACTCAGGGATAGAACCCATGTCTCCTGCAATGCAGATGGATTCTTTACCATTGAGCCACCTTGGAAGCCCAAGAATATGTTTAGTTTGTTAAAAAAAAAAGCAATTTATTAAGGTATGATTGACATATACATATTTAATGTATACAAATTGATGAGTTTGGAGTTAAGTCTACTCTGAAACTACCACCACAGTTTATGCCATAAACATATCCATTACCTCCAAAATTTCCCACTCACTCTTTTTAAAGTTTATTTTTATTTTTTTATTTTTTTAATTTTTTCCATTTTTATTTTTTTATTTATTTTTTTTTTATTTGACAAGATATATTTAATATTCTTACTTGCAATACTGCTGCTCTCAATTGTATTTCTTTTTTTTTTCAATTTTAATTTAAAAAAAATTATACATGTGTTCCCCATTCTGAACCCTCCTCCCTCCTCCCTCCCCATACCATCCCTCTGGGTCGTCCCAGTGCACCAGCCCCAAGCATCCAGCATCGTGCATTGAACCTGGACTGGCATCTCGTTTCATACATGACTTCACATGTTTCAATGCCATTCTCCCAAATCTTCCCACCCTCTCCCTCTCCCACAGAGTCCATAAGCCTATTCTATACATCAGTGTCTCTTTTGCTGTCTCGAATACCACCACAGTTTATGCCATAAACATATCCATTACCTCCAAAATTTCCCACTCACTCTTTTTAAAGTTTATTTTTAATTGGAGTATAGTTGCTTTACGGTATTGTGTTGGTTTCTGCCATACATCAACATGAATCAACAATAGGTATACATATTTCCCCTTCCACTTGAACCTCTCTCCCACCTCCCACTCCTTCCTACCCCTCTTGGTTATCACAGAGCAGTGGTTTGAGCTCTACATCTGCGTCTCCATTCCTGACCTGCAAATACCTTCAAGAGTACTATCTCTCAAGATTCCACATGTATGCGTCAGTATACGATATTTATATTTCTCCTTCTGACTTACTTCACTCTATATAATTGGCTCTAGGTTCATCCAGCACATTAGAACTGACTCAAATGTGTTCCTTTTTATTGCTTAGTAGTTTTCTGTTATATATATATATGTACCACAGCTTCTTTATCTATTCATCTATCAATGGACATCTAAGTGGCTTCCATGTCCTATATATATATATATATACCACAGCTTCTTTATCTATTCATCTATCAATGGATATCTAAGTGGCTTCCATGTCCTAGCTATTGTAAATAGTGCTGCAATTAACATTGGAGTACATGTGTCTTATTCAGTTATGACTTCTTAAGGGTATATGCCCAATCGTGGGATTGTTAGATCATGTGGTAGTTTTATTCCTAATTTTTAAGGAATTTCTATACTGTTCTCCATAGTGGCTGTATCAATTTACATTCCCACCAACAATGCAAGAATGTTCCCTTTTCTGTACACCCTCTCCAGCATTTATTGTTTGTAGCTTTTTTGATCATGGCCATTCTAAGAGTTGCCTTCTCACCCTTTATGTTTTCTGTGTGTGGTAAGAACACTTATCATAGTATTTGCCCTCTTAGAGAGTGTACAATATAGTATTCTTAACTATAAGCTCTATATTATATAGTAGTTTCCTAGAACTTATTCATTTTGTATAACTTTTGATTAATACTGAGAATTGGAATACTGCCTGCCATATCAGTGAAAGAACATTGTCAGTTATCAACAGTTGCAGCCCCATAGATGGTGAGCCTTGAGGGAACACAAGATGTAAAACTATGGGATACAGATAGGTGAGGTTCATATCAAAGGAATGATTTCAGTGAGCCCAGATTCTTGCATCTTCCCATACAAGGAAAAGCACTAAATTCCTTAACTTGGGTTATCTGGTTTTCCTTCATTTATGATAATCTTTTGATATTCAGACTACCCGCCCTTTGTTGCAAAACTTCTATATGACTTGGCTCCTCCCCTCCCTCCCTTGCCCGGAGCAGTTCGAACCCTCAGGGTTACTCGAGATGCTGCCTCCAGGGTAGAAGTCCTAAAGGTTTCTACCAAACAGAACATAACTGTCAACTTTTAGGCTGTGAATGTTTTTTAAGTCTACAGTTCCTTCCCATCCACTCTCCCATAGCCTCCGGCAACCACCACTCTATTCTCTGCTTCTTTCACTTTGACCATTTTGGATTGCTCATATAAATGTCATGTAGTATTTGTCCTTCTGTGTCTGGCTTATTTCACTATAACATAGTGTCCTCTAGTTATATCCATGCTGTCATAACTGGAGAGGTTAGCTTCTTTTTAAGGCTGAATGATATTCCATTGTATATATATTTTACATCTTCTTTATCCATTCATCTGTCCCTGGACACTTAGGCTACTTCCCTCTCTTGGCTATTGTGAGTAGCCCTGCAATGAATGTGGGAGTGCAGAGTTCTCTTCAAGGTCCTGATTTCAATTCCTTTGGATAGTAGTGGAATTGCAGAGAATATTATGTGTTATTTTTGATTTTTTGAGGAACCTCAATACTGTTTTCCATAGTGGGTGTACCAATTTACATTCCTACCAGCATTGTTGAATATGTATAGTTTACTAAGAAACTTGCAGACTGTCTTCCAAAGTGGTTCTACCATTTTGCATCACCACCACCAAGGAATGAGAATTCTTGTTGATTCACATCCATACCAGCATTTGGTGTTGTCAGTCCTTTGGATGCTGGCCATTCTAAAAGGCATGTTGTGATATCTGCTTTTTTTTTTTAATTTTCAGTTCCCTAATGGTATATGATGTGGATCATCTTTTCATATGCTTGTTTCCATCTGTGTATCTTCCTTGGGGAGGTCTCTATTCATATCTTTTGTCCATGTTTTATTAGATGTTAGTTTTCTTCTTATTAATTTTAAGAGTTCTTTGTATATTTTAGGTTAGAGTCTTCATCAGGTACGTCTTTTGCTAATATTTTCTCCCAGACTATGGCTCATCTTCTTGTTCTCTTGATGGTATATTTTTACAGAGCAGACATTTAATGGGAATGAAATCTACCTCATCAATTATTTCTTTCATGGATCCCCATCACTTTTTCCTATGATGGTATTTTGTTGATTGATTGATTGCTATGTGAAACATCTTTTTTTAATATAAATTTATTTATTTTAATTGGAGACTAATTACTTTACAATATTGTAGTGGTTTTGCCATACATTGACATGAATAAGCCATGGGTGTACATGTGTTCCCATCCTGAACCCTCCTTCCACCTCCCTCCCCATCCCATCCCTCTGGGTCATCCCAGCGCACCACTCCTGAGGACCCTGTCCCATGCATCGAACCTGGACTGACGATCTGTTTCACATATGATAATGTACATGTTTCAATGCCATTCTCCCAAATCATCCCACCCTTGCCCTCTCCCACAGAGTCCAAAAGACTGTTCTGTACATCTGTGTCTCATTTGCTATCTCACATACAGGGTTATCATTAACATCTTTCTAAATTCCATATATATGCATTAGTATACTGTATTGGTGAAGGCAATGGCAACCCACTCCAGTACTCTTGCCTGGAAAATCCCATGGATGGAGGAGCCTGGTAAGCTGCAGTCCATGGGGTCGCTAAGAGTTGGACACGACTTCACTTTCACTTTCCCTTTTCACTTTCATGCATTGGAGAAGGAAATGGCAACCCACTCCAGTGTTCTTGCCTGGAGAATCCCAGGACGGGGAAGCCTGCTGGGCTGCCATGGGGTCGCACAGATTCGGACATGACTGAAGCGACTTAGCAGCAGCATGCTGTATTGGTATATTTCTTTCTGGCTTACTTCACTCTGTATAACAGGCTCCAGTTTCATCCACCTCATTAGAACTGATTCAAATGTATTCTTTTTAATGGCTGAGTCACATTCCATTGTGTATATGTGCCACAGCTTTCTTATCCGTTCATCTGCTGATGGACATCAAGGTTGCTTCCATGTCCTGGCTATTGTAAACAGTGCTACAATGAACATTGCAGTATACATGTCTCTTTGAATTCTGGTTTCCTCGATGTGTATGCCAAGTAGTGGGATTGCTGGGTCATATGGCAGTTCTATTTCCAGTTTTTTAAGGAATCTCCACACTGTTCTCCATAGTGGCTGTACTAGTTTGCATTCCCACCAACAATGTAAGAGGGTTGCCTTTTCTCCACACCCTCTCCAGCATTTATTGCTTGTAGACTTTTGGATAGCAGCCATTCTGACTGGAGTGACATGGTACCTCATTGGGGTGTTGATTTGCATTTCTCTGATAATGAGTGATGTTGAGCATCTTTTCATGTGTTTGTTAGCCATCTGTATGTCTTCTGTGGAGAAATGTCTGTTTAGTTCTTTGGCCCATTTTTTGATTGGGTCGTTTATTTTTCTGGAATTGAGCTACTGCAGGAGTTGCTTGTATATTTTTGAGATTAATTCTTTGTCCGTTGCTTCATTTGCTATTATTTTCTCCCATTCTGAAGGCTGTCTTTTGACCTTGCTTAAAATTTCCTTTGTTGTGCAAAAGCTTTTAAGTTTTAATTAGGTCCCATTTGTTTATTTTTGCTTTTATTTCCAATACCCTGGGAGGTGGGTCATAGAGGATCCTGCTGTGATTTATGTTGGAGAGTGTTTTGCCTATGTTTTCCTCTAGGAGTTTTATAGTTTCTGGTCTTATGTTTAGACCTTTAATCCATTTTGAGTTTATTTTTGTGTATGGTGTTAGAAAGTGTGTTAGTTTCATTCTTTTACAAGTGGTTGAGCAGTTTTCCCAGCACCACTTGTTAAACAGATTGTCTTTTCTCCACTGTATGTTCTTGCCTCCTTTGTCAAAGATAAGGTGTCCATAGGTGCGTGGATTTATCTCTGGGCTTCCTATTTTGTTCCATTGATCTATATTTCTGTCTTTGTGCCAGTACCATACTGTCTTGATGACTGTGGCTTTGTAGTAGAGCCTGAAATCAGGCAGGTTGATTCCTCCAGTTGCATTCTTCTTTCTCAAGATTGCTTTGGCTATTTGAGGTTTTTTGTATTTCCATACAAATTGTGAAATTCTTTGTTCTAGTTTTGGGAAAATACTGTTGGTAGCTTGATAGGGATTGCATTGAATCTATAGATTGTTTTGGGTAGTATAATCATTTTCACTATATTGATTCTTCCAATCCATGAACATGGTATATTTCTCCATCTGTGCGTGTCCTGTTTGATTTCTTTCACCAGTGTTTTATAGTGTTCCATCTATAGGTCTTTTGTTTCTTTGGGTAGATATATTCCTAAGTATTTTATTCTTTTGCAATGGTGAATGGAATTGTGCCCTTAATTTCTCTTTCTGTTTTCTCATTGTTAGTGTCTAGGAATGCAAGGGATTTCTATGTGTTAGTTCTATATCCTGCAACTTTACTATCTTCATTGATTAGCTCTAGTAATTTTCTGGTGGCATCTTTAGGGTTATCTATGGAGAGGATCATGTCATCTGCAGACAGTGAGAGTTTTACTTCTTCTTTTCCAACCTGGATTCTTTTATTTCTTTCTCTGCTCTGATTGCTGTGGCCAAAACTTCCAAAAATATGTTGAATAGTAGTGGTGAGAGTGGCCACCCTTGTCTTCTTCATGACTTTAGGGGAAATGCTTGCAATTTTTCACCATTGAGGATAATGTTTGCTGTAGGTTTGTCATATATAGCTTTTATTATGTTGAGGTATGTTCCTTCTAGTCCTGTTTTTTTTTTTTTTTTTATCATAAATGGATGTTGAATTTTGTCAAAGGCTTTCTCTGCATCTATTGAAATAATCCTATGGTTTTTATCTTTCAATTTGTTAAAGTGGTATATTACGTTGATTGATTTGCGATATTGAAGAATCCTTGCATCCCTGGGATAAAGCCCACTTGGTCATGATATATGATCTTTTTAATATGTTGTTGGATTCTGTTTGCTAGAATTTTGTTAAGGATTTTTGCATCTATGTTCATCAGTGATATTGGCCTGTAGTTTTCTTTTTTTGTGGCATCTTTGTCTGGTTTTGGTATTAGGGTGATGGTGGCCTCATAGAATGAGTTTGGAAGTTTACCTTCCTCTGCAATTTTCTGGAAGAGTTTGAGTAGGATAGGTGTTAGCTCTTCTCTAAATTTTTGGTAGAATTCAGCTGTGAAGCCATCTGGTCCTGGGCTTTTGTTTGCTGGAAGATTTCTGATTACAGTTTCAATTTCCATGCTTGTGATGGGTCTATTAAGATTTTCTATTTCTTCCTGGTTCAGTTTTGGAAAGTTGTACTTTCCTAAGAATGTGTCCATTTCTTCCAAGTTGTCCATTTTATTGGCATATAGTTGCTGATAGTAGTCTCTTATGATCCTTTGTATTTCTTTGTTGTCTGTTGTGATCTCTCCATTTTCATTTCTGGTTTTGTTGATTTGATTCTTCTCCCTTTGTTTGTTGATGAGTCTGGCTAATGGTTTGTCACTTTTATTTATCTTCTCAAAGAACCAGCTTTTGGCTATGTTGATTTTTGCTATGGTCTCTTTGTTTCTTTTGCATTTATTTCTGCCCTAATTTTTAAGATTTCTTCCCTTCTACTAACTCTGGGGTTCTTCATTTCTTCCTTTTCTAGTTGCTTGAGGTGTAGAGTTAGGTTATTTGTTTGACTTTTTTCTTGTTTCTTGAGGTAAGCCTGTATTGCTATGCACCTTCCCCTTAGCACTGCTTTTACAGTGTCCCATAGGTTTTGCATTGTTGTGTTTTCATTTTCATTCATTTCTATGCATATTTTGATTTCTTTTTTGATTTCTTCTGTGATTTTTTGGTTACTCAGCAGTGTGTTGTTCAGCCTCCATATGTTGGAAGTTTTAATAGTTTTTCTCCTGTAATTGACATCTAATCTTACTGCATTGTGGTCAGAAAAGATGCTTGGACTGATTTCAATTTTTTTTGAATTTACTAAGGCTAGATTTATGGCCCAGGATGTGATCTATCCTGGATAAGGTTCCATGTGCCCTTGAGGAAAAGGTGAAATTCATTGTTTTGGGGTGAAATGTCCTATAGATATCAATTAGGTCTAACTGGTCTATTGTATCATTTCAAGTTTGTGTTTCCTTGTTAATTTTCTGTTTAGTTGATCTATCCATAGGTGTGAGTGAGGTATTAAAGTCTCCCACTATTATTGTGTTATTGTTAATTTCCCCTTTCATACTTGTTAGCATTTGTCTTACATATTGCAGTGCTCTTACGTTGGGTGCATATATACTTATAATTGTTATATCTTCTTCTTGGATTGATCCTTTGCTCATTATGTAGTGTCCTTCTTTGTCTTTTCTTCACAGCCTTTATTTTAAAGTCTTTTTTACCTGATATGAGTATTGCTACTCCTGCTTTCTTTTGGTCTCTATTTGTGTGGAATATCTTTTTCCAGCCCTTCTCTTCCAGTCTGTATGTGTCCCTTGTTTCGAGGTGGGCCTCTTGTAGACAACATATATAGGGGTCTTGTTTTTGTATCCATTCAGCTAGTCTTTGTCTTTTGGTTGGGGCATTCAACCCATTTACATTTAAGGTAATTATTGATAAGTATGATCCTGTTGCCATTTACTTTGTTGTTTTGGGTTCGAGTTTATACACCTGTTCTGTGTTTCCTGTCTAGAGAATCTCCTTTAGCAGTTGTTGGAGAGCTGGTTTTGTGGTGCTGAATTTTCTCAGCTTTTGCTTGTCTGTAAAGCTTGTGATTTCTCCTTCATATTTGAATGAGATCCTTGCTGGGTACAGTAATCCAGGATGTAGGTTTTTCACTTTCATCACTTTAAGTATGTCCTGCCATTCCCTTCTGGCCTGAAGAGTTTCTACTGAAAGATCAGCTGTTATCCTTATGGGAATCCCCTTGTGTGTTATTTGTTGCTTTTCCCTTGCTGCTTTTATTATTTGTTCTTTACGTTTGAGCTTTGTTAATGTGATTAGTATGTCTTGGGGTGTTTTGCCTTGGGTTTATCCTGTTTGGGACTCTCTGGGTTTCTTGGACCTGGGTGACTATTTCCTTCCCTATTTTAGGGAAGTTTTCAGCTATTTTCTCCTCAAGTATTTTCTCATGGTCTTTCTTTTTGTCTTCTTCTTGTGGGATGCCTATGATTCGAATGTTGGGGTGTTTAACATTGTCTCAGAAGTCTCTGAGATTGTCTTCATTTCTTTTCATTCTTTTTTCTTTTTTCCTCTCTGTTTCATTTATTTCTACCATTCTATCCTCTACCTCACTTATCCTATCTTCTGTCTCTGTTATTCTACTGTTGGTTCCCTCCAGAGTGTTTTTTATCTCATTTATTGCATTATTCATTATATATTGACTCTTTTTTATTTCTTCTATGTCCTTGTTAAACATTTCTTGCATCTTCTCAATCCTTGTCTCCAGGCTATTTATCTGTAACTCCATTTTGTTTTCAAGATTTTGGGTCATTTTCACTCTCATTATTCAGAATTCTTTATCAGGTAGATTCCCTATCTCTTCCTCTTTAGTTTGGTTTGGTAGGAATTCATCCTGTTCCTTAACCTGCTGAGTATTTCTCTGCCTTTTCATCTTGTTTATATTGCTGTGTTTGGGGTGGCCTTTCTGTATTCTGGCAGTTTGTGGTTTCTCTTTATTGTGGAGGTTCCTCTCTGCAGGTGGGGTTGGATGGGTGGCTTGTCAAGGTTTCCTGGTTGGGGAAGCTTGTGTTGGTGTTCTGGTGGGTGGAGCTGGATTTCTTCTCTCTGGAGTGCAATCAAGTGTCCAGTAGTGAGTTTTGAGATATCTATGGGTTTAGTGTGACTTTGGGCAGCCTGTATATTGAAACTCAGGGCTATGTTCCTGTGTTGCTGGAGAATTAGCGTGGTATGTCTTGCTCTGGAATTTGTTTGCCCTTGGGTGGTGCTTGGCTTCAGTGTAGGTATGGAGGCTTTTGATGAGTTCCTATCAATTAATGTTCCCTGGAGTCAGGAGTTCTCTGGTGTTCTCAGGTTTTGGATTTAAGCCTCCTGCCTCTGGTTTTCAGTCTTATTCTTACAGTAGCCTCAAGAGTTTTCCATCTATACAGCACTGATGATAAAACATCTAGGTTAATGATGAAAAGTTTCTCCACAGTGAGGGACACCCAGAGAGGTGCACAGAGTTACATGGAAAAGAGTAAAGGGAGGAGGGAGATAGGGGTGACCAGGAGGAGAAAAGGAGGAATCAAAAGCGGCAAGAGCAAGCTAGCCAGTAATTATTTTCCTATGTGCTCTCCACAGTCTGCAACACTCAGAGAGGTTCATGGAGAAGAGAAGAGAAGAGGGACGAAGGAGACAGAGGTGGCCAGGAGGATAAAAGGCAGAATCAAAAGGAGAGAGATCCAGCCAGTAATCAGTTCCCTAAGTGTTCTCCACAGCCTGGAACACACAAAGAGATTCACCTAGTTGGGTAGAAGAGAAAAGGGGGAGGGGGGAGATAGAGGTCACCTGGTGGAGAAAAAGGAGAGTCCTAAGAGGGAGAGAGCAGTCAAGCCAGTAATCTCGCTCCCAAGTAAAAATGGGTACTGAAGATTGGGTTCTTAAAGGTACAAAATTGATAACAAATACCAAAAAGCAAAGATTAAAAATCTAGAGTAGACGTTAGAGTCTCAAAAATACAATATTAAAAAAACAAAGTCACAAAAATTATAAAATATATATATATGAAGTTTGATTTAAAAAAAGGGTCTTTTTTTGGCAAGGTAATAGTAGGTTATAAAAATGAAAATTAAAGGAGTAATAGAGAACTTAAAAATTTTTTTTAATTTTAATTAAAAATTATAATAGTAAAAATACATCTAGGACTTTCTCTGGACCTTTTGTGGACAATGTTGTGTCAGTTCATTTTCAGATAGTTCCTTGATCCGGCTTATACTTCTCAAGATCTAAAGGCCCCTTCCTATGTAGTCATTGCTAACTACAGGGTTGTAATCTGTTGCACTTGTCACTTCCAAAGCAGTTCTCTCTGTTTATTTTAGCTTCTTCTGTTTGCTGGTCTCTTCAGTGTCTAATTTCCACCCTGACACAAGGGGGTGGTGGTGGTCACTTTTTTTAGGCTCCCTTGTTGAGTCGTGCTGCGGGGAGGGAGGAATACTGCAAGCAAATGTTTGTGGGGAGTGCTCGTACCACACTGGGTTTGCCCACACTCACGGTGTGTGTGCTTTCCCAGTCTACACTGCTCAGGCTCTAGGTTGCTCTGCTGGGAACTATGTGAGGTGGGGCTTGGGGTGCATGCACTTCCCCAGTCTAAGCCTCTCAGGTTCAGGTTCTCAGGTACTCGACAAAGGCCCAGACTTGGTTGGGCCAGCGTTTTGTGCCCGTCCCAGGTCCGAGCAGCTCAGGTGACCAGGTGCTTGGCGAGCACAGTTGCCCCCAGTTGGAGGCTGCGTCTTATCGCCTCCCCTGTCCCAGCTGCTCAGTTTTCTGGGTGTACAACGGGCACGTCTTCTCAGGTGTGCCATGTGTCTCTTCTGGGGAGCTGATCTCTGGCTGCGATCCTCCTGGTTGACCCTCTGGTCGCGATCCTCCTGGTTGACCCTCTGGTCAACCATCCAGAATCCCAAGAAGTCTTGGTTAGCAATGAAGCCTGCTTGCAGTTTGGTAGAGGATGCCTCTCTGGAGCTGCAATTGCCCCCTTCTGGCTCTGGCTGCCCTCGCCTGCCTGTCTCCAGTGAGGGATGGGCCAGTCCACAGCTGGCTAGCTCTGCTCAGTCCTTTGCTCTGTGAGCAAGCCTGGCAGTGTCTTAGGTTAGGGCTTTTCGCGGGATAGCTATCCCACAGTCTGGGTTGCTGTCTCAATTTAGTTCCCTCAGATTGCCCTCAGGGCATTCAGGCCCGGGGTCTTTACCCTAAGCAATGCAGCCGGTGCCTCCCTGTCCAGCCCGCGCTTGCTAGTGGCAGATGCAAGTGTCTGGGCTGCTGTTCCACTGGGAGTTGCCGTTAGGCACATAATCTGTGGGTTTTAATTATTTATGTATTTATTTATTTTTTTCCTCCCAGTTATGTTGCCCTCTGAGATTCCAAGGCTCGCCACAGACCTGCCAGTGAGAGTGTTTCCTTGTGTTTGGAATCTTCTCTCTTTTTTAAGACTCCCTTCCCGGGATGGATCTCCATCCCTACCTCTTTTGTTTCTCGTGTTCTCTTTTATATTTTGTCCTATCTCCTTTTGAAAACAATAGGCTGCCTTTCTAGGTGTCTGATGTCCTCTGCCATCATTCATAAGTTGTTTTGTGGAATTTGCTCAGCATTCAAATTTTCTTTCGATGAATTTGTGGGGGAGAAAGTGGTCTCCCCATCCTATTCCTCTGCCATCTTAAGACCTGCCCCTTGAAACATGGGATCCTAATTCCACAATCAGGGTTTGAACTCATACCCCTTGCACTGGAAGCACAGTTTTGTTTTCTGTAATTTGAACGTTTATTTTTTGCTTGGGGATAGCCAATTAAGAATATTGTGACAGTTTCAGATGAACAGTGCAGGGACTCACCCATACATAGACATGTATCCACTCTCCCCCAAACGATCCTACCATCAATATTGCCACATAGCACATAACCAAAATAATTAAGAGAGATAAAGGAGAGAAAGAGATAATGCTCACTAACCATATGATTATCTGCATGTGCAAATTCAGACACCCTCAAGTTATCAAGGGCTTACAAGATTATCAGGTGCTATGCTTCTATGTAGAAAGTAAATACTTAATTTTTTTAATTAAAAATATTTATTTTTGTCTGCTCTGAGTCTTAGCTGTGACACTCGGGATCTTTGTTGCCACATGCAGGCTCTTTAGTTGTGGCATATGGAAGTTCTAGTTGTGGCACATGAACTCTTAGTTCTGGTATGTGGGATCCAATTACCTGACCAGGGATCGAACCTGGGCCCCCTTCACTGGGAGTACAGAGTCATAACCACTGGACCAACAGGAGGGTCCTGAAAGTAAAGATTTTAGAACCACCCTAAATCTGGTGGCTCAGAAAGTAAAGAATCCACCTGCAATGTGGGAGTCCTGGGTTTGATTCCTGGGTTTGGTACATCCGCTGGAGGAGAGCAACTCACTCCAGGATTCTTGCCTGGAGAATCCCCATGGACAGAGGAGCCTGGCAGGCTACAGTCCATGGGGTTGCAAAGAGTAGGACATGACTGAGCAACTAAGCAGACACCCAAAATCTGGCTGAGGAGAAGGAATATATCAGCTCTTTTTCTCTGACAGCATAACATCTGTCCTGAGTTCCTTGATTTCTGCTGCATTTTCCTAATCTTACATCACTTTTGGGACTGAGACCCGTTTTCTCCAAGATTTGCTAGAGGGTAACTGCTCAAGTGTTTGTAGGAATATGCATTTCCCAGGAAGCCTTTAATCAAGGGACAGAAGCTGATATGGAACTCCATGAAAGAGGACTGTGGAGACAGTGACTCCTGATTATAGTGGTCACCCAAAGAGGTATCTTAGATCAGTAGAAGGAGCAGTCCCAGGCTGTGGTAGATGTAGTGAGGATGCTGAGCAAGAGGAATCAGAAGGACTCAGAGTTGCATCCCCACTGCCTGTTTCTCAGAGGCCCTGATGGACTACGATCACATGAGGGTCACCCTGACTTCCAACTTGGAATTCTCAGGAGACTAGGACCTTGATGTAAGACAAGCAGCTTCACAAAGCAGAGAGTGGAGTTACAGGGTTCGTCACATGTCAATGTGAGGACGTGAAAGTGCACTCACAGTAGCACACACTGCATCAAAGGAGGCCCTGGAAAATCTCTGATGCTGTGGTCCCCAGGAAGCTCAGGGCACAGATGTCAGGTTGATTTCAGTCTGGAAATTCTCAGTGAGGTGAGGCCTCTGTCTAATAGGATCAGCCTAGTTTCGTGGGTGGACGAACCTGAGCCCAAGCAGGACCTCAGATGACAATGCTGAGTGTTAGCGGGGACCCCTGGAGAGGGAGCCAAACAGCATTCTGTAAATTCTTAGCTCTGAGAGACCCAGAAGAGCTACTTCTGAGTGGTCCCCTCATTCCACCTGTGTGAACTCAGGGAGGGCAAGGCCTTCTCTAGCAGGATAGGGCCCCAGGTCTGCAGAGGGGTGTCATCTTGACCATAACCGGACTTAAGGTGAGGACGATCAGAGATAATGAGAGGATCTCTCCCCAAAGAGGGAGGCTTACAGAGTGGTGCCCCTCCTGACAAGCAGAGATTCTCAGAGCAGTGCCCTGATACCTTCCACTAGGGACTTGGGTTGGAGAAGGAAATGGCAACCCACTCCAGTGTTCTTGCCTGGAGAATCCCAGGGATTGGGGAGCCTGGTGGGCTGCCATCTCTGGGGTCGCACAGAGTCGGACATGACGGAAGCGACATAGCAGCAGCAGTAGCAGAGACTTGGGAAGGCAAGGGCTTTGTTTGGGGGCTGTAGGACTTGTGTTCATAGATGGAGGCGTTTGGGGCTCTGATAAACTGCACACGGAGGACCCTGAGAGAGAATCCAGGGACGGATGAATATTGAGCTACCGGGGTTCCCGTAGCACGCCGCCCTTGCCGTCGACCCCAGGCGACCTCACGTAGGACCGTACGCAGCTCCCCTCCACTTCTGCTTCGAAGGAGAGACGCTCAACCAGTAGCTGCAGCGACCGTTTGGCAAGACTTAGGGTCCAGGACTCATCCGGAACCAAGGTGAGGACCTGAATGTAGCTGAAGGGACTTTCCCAACCCTCCCAGTAATAAAAGTGACCCATCCACATCCCACCCCTGTGATATGGCTCTTGTGGGCCCCTCAGAGCTATCGGCTGAATGTGGTCTAGAGTGTCTCAGGCTAAGGCGTTGGTCTGTGGGGGTAGGCCCGGATTCTACCCCCGGAGGTGGTCTAGGACCTAGATAATGGCCCTGAGGGCTGAGGAGCAGAGGTCGACACTGCAAGGGGGCCACACTGAGCGACTCCCCTATACTGGGCTCTGGGAGGCCTCGGGTAAGCTGGCCAACTGTGGTGCCCCCTGGTGTCCACTGGAGGTGGTTTTGGTGAAGTGACAGCCTTGCTCTAACAGAATAAAACCAGTTCAACAAAGGGAGCTAGTCTGCAACATGATTCATGGTTGTGACGCTGAGTAAGGATGGTGGCCACTTCCTTAAGAAACAGGGCCACATAAAGCGCCAGCCCTGTTTTCAGGCCTGGGAGAATCGGGCGTTTTGACATGACACTTCCCGGGACATCTCAGGGAACTGAGCAACCAGGTCAAAGGGGCAGCCTCAGGTTGGCAAGGGAGGGTTTCAGATTTGGAGGGGTCATGGTGAGAACCTCGGGGGCTGTGGGGATGTTCCACACCACATCATTCGGACCAAATCCTCCCTGTCGTCATCCCTGGCAGACCTCAAGAATACATGTCGGTCCCCACTTTGGGCTAGGGAGTGGTCAGCAGAGGGAGAACTCTTAGACCCTGTCATGAGTCAAATGTAGACCTTGGTTACTTCTATGTCCTGGCTATTGTAAATAGTGCAGCAGTGAACATTTGAGTACAAGTGTCTTCTTCCATTACTGTTTCCTCAGGGTATATGCCCAGTAGTGGGATTGTTGGCTCATGTGGTAGTTTTATTCCTAGTTTTTTATGCAAAGTGAATTAGGTCAGAAAGAGGAAAGGCAATATCATATATTAATGCATTTATATGGAATCCAGAAAGATGGTACTGATGAACCTCTTTGCAGGACAGCCTGGAGATGCAGACATAGAGAACACACTCGTGGACACAGTGGGGGAAGGAGAGGGAGGGACAGACTGAGAGAGTAACATTGAAAATGTACACATTACCATATGTAAAATAAATAACCAGTGGGAATTAGTTTTATGACTCAGGGAGCTCAAAGCCAGTGCTCTGACAGCTTAAGAGGGGTGGGATGGGGTGGGAGGTGGGAGAGAGTTTCGAGAGGGAGGGGATATACAGTATACCTATGGCTGATTCATATTGATGTGGGGCAGAAGATAACACAATATTGTAAATATATTATCCTTCCATTAAAAATAAATAAATTTGTTTTAAAAAAGACATATAGAAGAAAAGAGAAGCAAAAAAAAAAAATTTAACTTTGAATTGGGATCTTGGATGGGACCACAGGGACATCAACCTGCCTGCAACAGCTTCCATTCTTAGGAGACCGTGTTTGGGAAGATGAGGTCATCTTCACTTCCTCCTGTGGGGACACAGGGTGATTGGCTTTTACTATCAGACAGGTATCAGTTCAGGAGAAAGGGGAGGTTCTCTGGCAGGCGCCCAGTTAAGGAACCTGAGTGAGGACTCAGAGCATGCATCCCAACCCTTGGATTTCAGCCCAGGAAATCTCAGGGATGGGCTGTGAGGTTGAACATCTGCTTTACTGTTTTATACCAAGTCTAGGGGAGGGGAAATGTCTAGTCTGAAGGTGCAACCACCAATCAGCAAGTGGAGAATAGTGCCCAGCGTTTTAAGGAGCCAAGGTAAGGACCATGAATGATGATCCCAGTGAACTCAGGATAGAAAAGACCCTACTGAGCTCTCAGCACTGGGTATCCCCTGGGAGGGAGGTGGACTGAGGCATCCCTTCACTTGCTTCTGGATCATGTGGAGGTCTGAAGTGTCTGCATCAGAGTAGCAGAGAGAAGGGTGCCCAGGCTCCACTAGGACTTGATGTGATAATACTGAAGATGAGCTGAGAGGACCCCACTGCCAGCCCCTGCTGTCACCTCAGTAAGTCCAAAGCAGGGCTGAGAGGATGCAGAGGAAAAGTAAGCCTCTGTTCTTCCTCTGGGATTCTCAGGGGACAGGCTAACCAGGAAAACAGGAGCCTTGTGGGTTCCTAGAGCAGTGTCCTCAAGGAAACCTGCAGAGGCGGCCTTTGATTAAGCCAAGGTAGAATCTCCCTGTTTTAAGGTGCTCATGTCACCTCATTCTCCATCCTCCAGGTGCCCCAGTCTCCTGTCTATTGGCCCAGACCCCTGCCTGCAGTCCCTGACCACAGCCATCATGCCTCGTGGGCAGAAGAGTAAGCACTGTGCTCATGAGAAACGTCACCAAGACCGGGCTGAGACCCAGGGTCTTCATGATCATGCTACCACATCTGGGGAAGAAGAAACCACCTCCTCCTCCCCTCCTGATTCAGAGAGTGCTCCCTCAAGCTCCTCTGCTGCTGGCACCCTGAAGGGTCGTCAGGGAGCCCAAGGCACCACCAGTGCTGCTGCAGGTGCTATATGCAAAAGATCTGGTGGTGGTGGCACAGCAGACTCGAGATCTGGTGTAGGTGCCAAGGGCCAAGTTCAGGAAGGTGAAAATTCCTCCCAGGCCTCAGCTGCTGCTGAGAGCTGTCACACAGATCTTCTGACCAGGGAGTCAGAGAGTTTGCTGTGGTACATGCTGTTTAAGTATATGATGAGGGAGCTCATTAAGAGGTCAGAAATGCTGAAGGTTATCCACAGAAGTTACAGGAAGCAATTCCCTGAGATCCTCAGAAGGGACTCTGAGTGCATGGAGCTGGAGTTTGGCCTGGTGCTGAAGGAAGTCAGGCCCAACAGTCACTGCTATACCCTGGTGAGCAACCTAGATCTCAGCGACAGTGGGTCTATGAGAGGTGACTGGGGGCTGCCTAAGAATGGTCTTCTGATGCCTCTGCTGGGTGTCACCTACCTGAATGGTCATCGCGCCTCTGAGGAGGAGATCTGGAAGTTCCTGAATATGTTGAGCATCTATGATGGAAGAAGACACTTCATCTTTGGAGACACCGGGAAGCTCATCACACAAGATCTGGTGCAGGAAGTGTACCTGGAGTACCGCCAGGTGCCCGGCAGCGATCCCCCTCGCTATGAGTTCCTGTGGGGTCCTAACACGCTCACACAAAACAGCAAGACAAAAGTCCTGCAGATTTTGACCAGGGTCAATGATTCAGCCCCAGACACCTTACAGCCACGTTATGAGGACTCTTGGAGAGAGGAGGTAGAGAGCTCCGGAGCCAGAGCTGCAGCCGGGACCGGCCCTTCTGCCTCAGCCAGCACTGGCCCTTCTGCTCGGCCAGTGCTGGCCTTTCTGCCTCGGCCAGACCTGGCACTTCTGCTGCAGCTAGGGCTGACATGTCTGCCATGGCCCGGCCCGGCCCTCCTGCCTCGGACAGTGCTGGCAATCCTTCCTCGGCCAGACATGGCACATCGGCCTCAGCCAGGGCTGACATATCTGCCAGGGCCAGTTCTGGCCCTTCTGCCTCAGCCAGTGCTGGCCCTTCTGCCTTGGCCAGTGCTGGCCCTTATGCCTCAGCCAGTGCTGGCCCTTCTGCCTCAGCCAGTGCTGGCCCTTCTGCCTTGGCCAGACCTGGCATTTTTCTGCAGCCAGGGCTGGCCTGGCCCTTCTGCTGGCCAGTGCTGGCCTCTGTCTGCCAGCCAGGGCTGGACATGTCTGCTGCCAGGCCAGTGCTGGCCCTTCTGCCTCAGCCAGTGCTGGCCTTCTGCCTCAGCCAGGGCCAGTCTGCCTTGGCCAGTGCTGGCACTTCTGCTGCAGCCAGTGCTGGCCCTTCTGCCTTGGCCAGCTGGCACTTCTGCCAGCCAGCCAGGGCTGGCCCTGTCTGCCTCAGCCAGTGCTGGCCCTTCTGCCTCAGCCAGTGCTGGCCCTTCTGCCTTGGCCAGGCTGGCACTTCTGTCTGCCAGGCCAGGGCTGGCCCTTCTGCCTCAGCCAGTGCTGCCCTTCTGCCAGGGCCACGCCCAACCCTTCTGCCTCAGCCAGTGCTGGCCTTTTGGCCTTGGCCAGTCCTGGCTTCATCTGCCTGCAGCCCCAGGCTGGCACTTTGGCCTGCAGCCAGTGCTGACATGTCTGCCAGGGCCAGGCCTGGCCCTTCTGCCTCAGCCAGTGCTGGCCCTTCGGCCTTGGCCAGTCCTGGCACTTCTGCTGCAGCCAGGGCTGGCACTTTGGCCTTGGCCAGTGCTGACATGTCTGCCAGGGCCAGGCCTGGCCCTTCTGCCTCAGCCAGTGCTGGCCCTTCTGCCTTGGCCAGTCTTGGCACTTCTGCTGCAGCCAGGGCTGGCACTTTGGCCTTGGCCAGTGCTGACATGTCTGCCAGGGCCAGGCCTGGCCCTTCTGCCTCAGCCAGTGCTGGCCCTTCTGCCCAGCCAGTGACCTGGCATTTCTGCTGCAGCCAGGGCTGGCACTTCTGCCTCAGCCAGACACTTCTGCTGCCAGGGCTGACATGTCTGCCAGGGCCAGGCCTGGCCCTTCTGCCTCAGCCAGTGCTGGCCCTTCTGCCTTGGCCAGACCTGGCACTTCTGCTGCAGCCAGGGCTGGCCTTCTGCCTCAGCCAGTGCTGGCCCTTCTGCCTTGGCCAGACCTGGCACTTCTGCTCCAGCCAGTGCTGACATGTCTGCCAGGGCCAGGCCTGGCCCTTCTGCCTCAGCCAGTGCTGGCCCTTCTGCCCCAGCCAGCCAGTCTGCCACTTGGCCTGCCCTGGCCCTTCTGCCAGGGCCAGTGCTGGCCCTTCTGCCTCTTGGCCAGTGCTGGCCCTTCTGCCTTGGCCAGACCTGGCACTTCTGCTGCAGCCAGGGCTGGCACTTCTGCCTCAGCCAGTGCCGGCCCTTCTGCCTCGGCCAGTGCTGGCCCTTCTGCCTTGGCCAGTGCTGGCCCTTCTGCCCAGCCAGGGCTGAGCCTTCTGCCTTGGCCAGTCCTGGCACTTCTGCCTGCAGCCAGGGCTGGCACTTCTGGCCTTGGCCAGTGCTGACATGTCTGCCAGGGCCAGGCCTGGCCCTTCTGCCTCAGCCAGTGCTGGCCCTTCTGCCTTGGCCAGACCTGGCACTTCTGCTGCAGCCAGGGCTGGCACTTCGGCCTGCAGCCAGGGCTGACATGTCTGCCAGGGCCAGGCCTGGCCTGGCCCTTCTGCCTCGGCCAGTGCTGGCCCTTCTGCCTTGGCCAGACCTGGCACTTCTGCTGCAGCCAGGGCTGGCACTTCGGCCTGCAGCCAGTGCTGACATGTCTGCCAGGGCCAGGCCTGGCCCTTCTGCCTCAGCCAGTGCTGGCCCTTCTGCCAGCCAGTGCTGGCCCTTCTGCCTTGGCCAGGCCTGGCACTTCTGCTGCCAGGGCCAGTGCTGGCCCTTCTGCCTGGGCCAGGGCTGGCCCTTCTGTTGGCCAGCCAGGGCTGGCCCAGCCAGGCCTGGCCAGGGCCTGCCAGTGCTGTCTGCTTCAGCCAGGCCTGGCCCTTCTGCCTTGGCCAGTGCTGGCCCTTCTGCCTTGGCCAGACCTGGCACTTCTGCTGCCAGCCAGGGCTGGCCCTTCTGCCAGGGCCAGGCCTGCCCTTCTGGCTTCTTCTGCCTGCCTGGGCCAGGCCTGGCCCTTCTGCCTCAGCCAGTGCTGGCCCTTCTGCCTTGGCCAGACCTGGCACTTCTGTTCCAGCCAGGGCTGGCACTTCGGCCTCGGCCAGGGCTGACATGTCTGCCAGGGCCAGGCCTGGCCCTTCTGCCTCAGCCAGTGCTGGCCCTTCTGCCTTGGCCAGTGCTGGCCCTTCTGCCTTGCAGCCAGACCTGGCACTTCTGCCTTGGCCAGGGCTGACATGTCTGCCAGGGCCAGGCCTGGCCCTTCTGCCTGGGCCAGTGCTGGCCCTTGCCTTGGCCCCTGGCCAGTGCCTGTGCCTGGCCTTCTGCCTGGGCCAGTGCTGAGCCCTTCTGCCTTGGCCAGACCTGGCACTTCTGCTCCAGCCAGGGCTGACATGTCTGCCAGGGCCAGGCCTGGCCCTTCTGCCTCAGCCAGTGCTGGCCCCTGGCTCTATCTTGGCCAGTCCTGACCTTCTGCCTGCAGCCAGGGGCTGCCCTTCTGCCTCAGCCAGTGCTGGCCCTTCTGCCTTGGCCAGACCTGGCACTTCTGCTCCAGCCAGGGCTGGCCCTTCTGCCTCCAGCCAGGTGCTGACATGTCTGCCAGGGCCAGGGATGGCCTTCTGCTTCAGCCTGGCCAGTGCTGGCCCTTCTGCCTTGGCCAGACCTGGCACTTCTGCTGCAGCCAGGCTGACATGTCTGCCAGGGCCAGGCCTGGCCCTTCTGCCTGGGCCAGTGCTGGCCCTTCTGCCTTGGCCAGACCTGGCACTTCTGCTGCAGCCAGGGCTGGCTTTGGCCTTGGCCAGTGCTGGCCCTTCTGCCTTGGCCAGGCCTGGCCCTTCTGGCCAGGCCAGGGCCAGGCTGGCCCTTCTGCCTGGGCCAGCCAGTCTGCCTTGGCCTGGCCCTTCTGCCCAGCCAGCTGGCACCTGTTCTGCCAGGGGGCTTTGGCCAGGGCTGACATGTCTGCCAGGGCCAGGCCTGGCCCTTCTGCCTCAGCCAGTGCTGGCCCTTCTGCCTCGGCCAGTGCTGGCCCTTCTGCCTGCCAGCCAGTGCTGGCCCTTCTGTCTGCCAGGCCAGCCTGGCTGGCCCTCTGCCTTTCTGCCTGGCCTGGCCTTCTTCCCAGCCAGGGCTGGCCCCTCTGGCTTCTGCCAGCCAGGCCTGCCCTTCTGCCTTGGCAGTGCTGGCCCTTCTGCCCTTCTGCCTTGGCCAGACCTGGCACTTCTGCTCCAGCCAGGGCTGACATGTCTGCCAGGGCCAGGCCTGGCCCTTCTGCCTCAGCCAGTGCTGGCCCTTCTGCCTTGGCCAGACCTGGCACTTCTGTTCCAGCCTGGCCTGGTGCTTCTGCCTCAGCCAGGGCTGGCCCTTCTGCCAGGGCCAGTGCTGGCCCTTCTGCCTGGCCAGTGCTGACCCTTCTGCCCTGGCCAGCCAGTGCTGGCCCTCTGCCCTGCCCCTGCCAGTGCTGGCCCTTCTGCCTTGGCCAGACCTGGCACTTCCTTGGCCAGTGCTGGCCCTGCCTTGGCCAGTGCTGGCATGTCTGCCAGGGCCAGGCCTGGCCCTTCTGCCTGGGCCAGGGCTGGCCCTTCTGCCTTGGCCAGTGCTGGCCCTTCTGCCTTGGCCAGACCTGGCACTTCTGTTGCAGCCAGGGCTGGCACTTTGGCCTCAGCCAGTGCTGGCCCTTCTGCCAGGGCCAGGCCTGGCCCTTCTGCCTTGGCCAGACCTGGCACTTCCAGCCAGGCCTGGCCCTTCTGCCTCAGCCAGTGCTGGCCCCTCTGCCTTGGCCAGACCTGGCACTTCTGCCAGCCAGGGCTGGCCCTTCTGGCCAGTGCTGGCCCTTCTGCCTTGGCCCAGGCCCCTGGCACCTGGCACTTCTGCTCCAGCCAGGACTGGCACTTCTGGCCTCTGGCCCTTCTGCCTGCCAGACCTGGCCTCTGCCTGCAGCCAGGCCTGGCACTGCTGCCTCAGCCACTGCTGGCACTCTCTGCCAGGCCAGGCCTGGCCCTTCTGCCTTGGCCTTCTGCCTGGCCACTGGCACTTCTGCCAGGCCTGGCCCCTCTGCCTTGGCCAGACCTGGCACTTCTGCTCCAGCCAGGCTGGCACTTCGGCCTCGGCCAGTGCTGGCCCTTCTGCCTTGGCCAGACCTGGCACTTCTGCAGCCAGGGCTGGCCCTTCTGCTTCGGCCAGTGCTGACCCTTCTGCCTTGGCCACACCTGGCACTTCTGCTGCTGCCAAGGCTGGCAGTTTGGCCTCAGCCAGGGCTCACATGTCTGCCATGGCCAGGCGTGGCATTTCTGCCTCAGCCTAGCCTGGTCCTACTGCCTTGGCCAGTGCTAGCACTTCTGCCTCGTCCAGTGCCCACTCCAGGGCCACATCCAGCCGCTCATCTCGCCCCTGGTGTTGTCTGAAGCCCGTTCTTCCCTTTGTGGTTGGAAAAGCCTGTCAACCTGTGTTCCTAATATGCATCAATAACTTGTTGACTTCCCCCCCAAATTTTCAGTATTACTTTTCTCAACAGAAACTTTATTTAGTTTAATGATAGAAGTATATTATTTACATGGGTACACATTGTTTGCTGTTTGTTAGATTTAGGAGTAAGAGTTTTGTTTTTTGAAATACATATTGGAAATCCTTAAATCACTTGTGATCCAGGATGAGAATAACATCACTTTAGGATAAGAATATGCTTAGAAATGTGAAAGACACCACACTAAGAGAGGCTCAGAACATTGATACATAAATAGAGATATAGCTGAAAGCTAGTCAGTTTTTGGTTTACTTTCCTCTCTGTTTAGTTCCCTTTTTGTAAAGGTAAAAGTTATATATCTGAATCTGCTTATGTTTTTCAAGAATGTTTGAGAATATAAATTATCACAAATGATTTATTCGTGGTTCTTCTTTTACACAAACATTAATTGAGCATCTGCTCTTAAGAAGTCTTCATGCTTATACTGGTGATATTTAGTCAAAAATGTCCCAGCCTCTTCCCATTCAATTATAGTCTCTCAGAGAAGCTGTCATCCTATGGAAGAGGCTGAGATGCTCTCTACCTCAAGAAGAAAAAGAAAAAAGGGTAAAGTGGGGTTGGAAACAGCATATTACTTTGTTTTCATTGCTAGGCAGAATTTTTGCTAGATTCAGGAGGTTGGGTATTTTTTTCCCCCTTCAGTTAGAATGCTGCATAGTACCTGATATCTCTTAGATGCAATAAAAAAAAAAAAAAAAAACCAGCTGATGTAATCCCATCTGATTATCTGAGGTCAAGATAATCATAGTAATAACTGCCATTGCCCCTAATGTCTCAGTAGAGTCAAGCACCATGACAGATGCTTTCTGTAAATACATATATTCCACCAGTCCAATAGGACAGGGCCTATCAAACACAGTTCATGATGGAGAGCCCGAGGCGCATAGAGACAGTGTTTGATTTTTGCTGAAATACTTCTGGGTGGTAAATGACAGAGCTGGGGCTAGACTCCTGCTCTATAAACTACTGTAGCACTCATACTATTTTCACCCCCACCCCAAGACATACCCTTGTCTTTTTTTAAAAAAATACTTTTAATATTTGATATTTCATTTCCTTTTTCTTATTGATTTGGCTGTACTGGCTCTTAGTTGTGGCACGGCACGTGGGGTCCACTTCCCTGACCAGGGATCGAACCTGGGCCCCCTGCATTGGGAGCTTGGAGTCCTAGCCCCTGGACCACCAGGAAAGTCCCCACCCTGTATCTTTTATTTCAGGGTTTTTCTCAGCACTTCAAAATTTGTTCTAGGTGATAAAAAGGAATGCCCTTGTGCTCAAGCTACTGGATCAGAATGTGTAGCCAGAGCAGTAAGAATACCAAATACATTTAACAAAAAATACATACCCCTTATTCATTATTCACAGATTAATGACACAGTATTTGGTGCCAGCATAAGCATGTATGTTGGCCATGTTAGATAACCTCTGAAGACCAAGGGCTCTCCATATCATGCTTACAGTCTCTTGCCTGTAGAAAGTATACTGCTGTTATTGCTAAGTCACTTCAGTCGTGTCCGACTCTGTGTGACCCCATAGACGGCAGCCCACCAGGCTCCCCCATCCCTGGGATTCTCCAGGCAAGAACACTGGAGTGGGTTGCCATTTCCCTCTCCAATGCATGAAAGTGAAAAGTGAAAAGTGAAAGTGAAGTCGCTCAGTCGTGTCCGACCCTCAGGACCCCATGGACTGCAGCCCACCAGGCTCCTCCATCCATGGGATTTTCCAGGCAGGAGTACTGGAGTGGGGTGCCATTGCCTTCTCCAGGTAGAAAGTATATCTATCAGAAATAACATGAGAATCTTCACCTGTCTGATGAGGAGATAGGTTAATGTACTTTTTTCCCTGATGGGTGACCACCTGTCCTGGGACTCCTGCCTTGGGCTATAGCTTCTCCATCTCCCATCACTCCTAGGACAGGGACCCATTCTCTGTAGCACTGCAGAGCAAACACAGCTCAAGAGTTTGCAGAGATGTATAATTTCCCCAGAAGCCTTTAATCCAAGACACAGCAAGCAAGATGGGGAGGACCCCATGTAGGAGGATTAAGGAGAGCAACACCCCAGAAAAGGAGGGAGTGGTCACTGGAACAGCATTCCCGACTGCTCTCAGACACAGAAGATCTCAGAACTGTTAGGCAAAGCATAGCCTCGCTTATTCTTCAGGCTTCTCAGAGACCTAAGAAACTTGGAGTTGGGGCAGAGTTCTGAGGTTGGATAGGAGTGAGGATCAGTCTCTCAGAATTGATGGTGATTAACGTGAATGGGGGTGATAGAAAGACCCAGCCACAATGGTAGCAGCCTGTAAAGACCTGTCCTCATTGGCAAGCCCATAAAAAGTCCAGAAAAATCCAGGCTGCTGTGGTTAATGGCTTTCACCCAGGTCCCGGGAAGGTGGGGACATTGGGAATCAGCAGAGTCCTCAGCCTCAGTTCAGCAGACAATACAACCCCACTGCTGCTGCTAAGTCACTTCAGTCGTGTCCAACTCTGTGCGACCCCATAGATGGCAGCCCACCAGGCCCGGCCGTCCCTGGGATTCTCCAGGCAAAACACTGGAGTGGGTTGCCATTTCCTCCTCCAATGCATGAAAGTGAAAAGTGAAAGTGAAGTCGCTCAGTCGTGTCCGACTCTTAGTGACCCCATGGACTGCAGCCTACCAGGCTCCTCCGTCCATGGGATTTTCCAGGCAAGAGTACTGGAGTGGGGTGCCATAGAACCCCAGGAAGGGTGCAAATTGAAGACCCAGGGTGTGGATATGGAAGCCCCTCAAGCCACAGCCGACAGGGCTACACTTAGTCCCTCCTGTCCAGTTAGCCCTGGGAGGCATAAGTGCTGGCCAGCTCAAGGGGCCCCTGACTTCTGCCTGGAGGGTGTCAAGGAGATGTGGACATTGATTTATAGGCTGGCTCTTCATCAGAGAGTGGAAATCCCAGGCATGACATTTGCACAGTCCTGTATGAGGAGTGTGTCAGCCAACTACGCCATTACAGATAAATTCTTAGAAAGTCCTACAAATGTAATGGGCCCTGGGAGGGAACAGGCAGGGCTTTCAGACTAGGTTTATTCCTTATTTTCTGAAGGTGAATGGCTTCAGTGCCTTAAAGTCCTTGGGCTAATGGAGGGAGCCTCTATCAGCTGAGGAAGGGTACCCTGTTCCTAACAGGAGTCAACTGATGATACTGACTGACAGCGAAGGATCCCTCCCAGAAAGAAGGGGGCTACAGAGGGCACTGTCCCTGTTGTCAGGCCTGAGACTGTGCCACTTAGGCCTGGTGACATGGTGAGTCCTACTCACTTCCTCCCAGAGGATCACATGGAGGTAAGGAACCTCATCCTGATCAAAGGGAGCAGCCGAAGCTCAGCAGAAGGATGATTTCCAGGTTGTGCCAGAAGTCAAGGTAAGGACACTGAAGACTGAAAAAGAATACCTGCCTCAAAACAGTGGGGGCAGAACATATTCCTTCCACTCTTGTTAGCCTTGGAAGACCATGTGCTGAGTGGCCCATGAGGCAAATTGCACTTCTACCTTGAGAGTCTCAGGGAATTGTGGGCCTGATTGGAGAAGCGTTAAGGCAATTCAGGGAATATTTACAGGTTATTTCCAAGTCAAATTGAGGATGATAAAGAATGTGGGAACACACATACCAGGATGTCCACACACAATCCTCCCTACTGTCAGGCTACAAGGCCCCAGGCAGAGTTACCAGGCCAAGGGGCCCTTCAGTTCTGACCGAGGAGTAGCAGGAAAGTTAGGGGTTTGATCTGATGGTGGTGGTCCCATGTTAACAAGAGGGAATCTTGGGCTTGGCTGAGAGTCAAATTTGGGACCCTGAGGGGAACCATCTGTCATCCTCAAGCAGCTTCCAGAGCTTTCATCGTTGTGAGACTATTGGCAGGCATGGCTAGTTAAGGCCACCCTTATTTCTTTCAGGCTCTCAGGGAGGTATTGGTCTTACTATGAGGAGTTCAAGAAGGAGGGGATTCCCCAGGCCCCACCAGAATTCAAATTGTGGAGCCCGAGTGGAGACTACCCATCCTTGAATAGAGGGGACAAAAGAGAGTCATGCCCTACCCTGTGAAGTCAGTTCTAGTAGATTAGGGCATGGCTGTCAGCACTCTCCCTAACTTCTTTATATCACACCTTTTTGTTATTATTGAATTGCTAAGTCATGTCTGACACTTTTGTGACACCATGGACTGTAGCCCACGAGGCCCCTCTGTCCATGAGATTTTCCAGGGAAGAATTCTGAAGTGGGTTGCCATTTCCTCCCCCAGGGGACCTTCCCGACCCAGGAATCAAATCTATGTCTCCTGCGGTTCCTGTACCACAGGCGGATACTCTACCATTGAGCCACCAGGGAAGCCCTGTATCAGGCATAAGGAAGGTCAAATCTTTGTTGGAAAGTGCAGCCACCAGTCATGAAAAGGGAGGGATATGGTGCCTGCTAGGCACTGTGGCAGATACTTTATTTACAGTTAGCACCAAGGCCACCAGTCCTTCCAGACCGGGCTTAGCACACTCAATTCACAGTTAAAAAGCTGAGGCACTCTCAGTTTAATAACGTGACAAACTCCCCATGGCTGGTAAGTGACAGTGATGGTCATAGGCCCTTGATTTGAGTTAGTCTAAAGCTCACCCTCTCACTCCTGCAAGCCTGAGCTGACCTTATGCTCCTAATTCCCTTTTTATTCGCATTACTGTGAAATGTATCTGAAGCAATAAGAAGAGGGACTCTCATGTCCAACTCTTGTATTGTAATACATAGCCAGAGCAATAAAAAAGCAAAATATATGTGACATATGAAGAGAGGAAAAAAAGAGATATTATTCGCTGATCATCTATCCATACATATTAGGTCTCAGATAAGCTTAAAAGATCTGAAAGCTTTAAAGATTCAGATAAGCTCACAAGATCAGGATTCAAAAAAAAATCATCTCACAGCCATTTCTTTGTATAAAGACATATCTATTAGATCTAAAATATAAAGTTTTTTATTAGAACAGAGGTTCCCTGAGAAGTCTGGCTGAAAGAGAGAAGGGACAGGTTACCACGTTTTGTTTCCCTCACAGGTCTCTACCTGGACCCCCTTATTTATGCCATGGATTTTCCCATCTCTCATCACTTGTAGGACAGGGACTCCCCTGCAAGGTTTGGAGTAGGGAAGCTGATCAGGGCTTTTCAGGGATGCGGCATTTCCCAAGAAGCCTCTAATCTAAGGGGCAAGGGCCTATAGGAGGACACCGTGCACCTGGACCGAGGAATGCAACGCCCCAGAATATTAGGTGTAAGAGGCTTCAGGCAGAGCTCTCAAGCTGAATATCTCCTTGCTCTGTTGTCACAGTATAGTTGTCAGGGTTTGAGACCTTAGGTCTAAGGAGGGCAATCTCAGGTCACAGAAGGAATTGTCAGATATATATGTGAAGCCCCTTGAAAGGAAGTGAAAGAAATAGCCACCCAGAACCACTGGGGTTCTGTAGCATCCAGTTGCTGATATCAGCCCTTGAGGTCCTGAATTCCATCATAGGATGAGGAAGATAGAGGCCTTGAGAGCTGAGAAAGACAGAGTGCTACTGCCATGGGTAGGACACATTCCAGAACCAAGTCCTCCAGCTCCTCCCACATAGTGACATCCAGGGCAGATCCTTCATCTTGTGATTGAAAAGAGAAGTAAGTATTCCAAGTAGCTGAGTGCCAAGGTGGAGCTGAAGGGAACACATTCTATGTCTTTTTTTGTTCTTGCTTGACCTCAGTAACTGGGAGATGTATCTTTTTCTGTTTAGGGCTTTCTTTCTGATACTCTTAAAATACTATTCCTTATAATTGAAGGTTTATTTGACATCCATATCTGTGTTTATGAACAAAGTATATCCCATTTATTGCTGTATTTCAGTATAGGTATAAAAGTTTTGGTATTTTGTATAATGAATCAGAAATCCTTGGATCTCCTTTTGTGGTTAGAACAAGACATGTCAAGAGAGTTGGGATTTTCTTGCCAATGTGAAAGAACACTGAGTAAAATAGTTGGTATCAGAAAATAAAAGGATCTTGACTGAGTGGCATCTGCAATACAGTGGAACAGGAATTCCCAGCCCCTTTACCTACAGCAACCCAGATTTTAAAATTGTACAAGTAACCAAATACCTTTATAGAAGGTCCAGAATGCAATTAAGAAATTGCAGTACCACACATAAGCATATAACTTGGATCAGCTGCACTTGAAATGGGTAAGAACAGCAATTTGACTTTATTGGCATCAGGCCCTGTCTCAGGATGGCAGAGCTTAGTAACAAGAGAGATTGTGACCTTTCTTGGTGGGGGAAAGTGAGAGTGGGGTGAATGTTTTGAGTGTCCAGGAAAATGTTAGAACTAAGAAATGAATTCAAGAAAGCTGCAGGACACAAAATAACACACAAAAAGAGTTGTGTTTGTAAACACTAACAACAAACTATCTGAAAAAGAAATTAAGAAAACAGTTCTATTTCAAAAACATCAAAAAGAGTAAAATACTTAGGAATAAACGTAACAAAGAAAGTGAAAGATCTATACACTACAAGCAACAAGACATTGATGGAAGAAAGTGGAAAAGACACAAATAAAAAGATGTCCCAAGTATATGGACTAGAAGAATTCACACTGTTAAAATATTCATACTACCCAAAGTGATCTGCAGATTTAATGTAATGTGTGTCATAATTCCAGTGGAATTTTCCAGAGAAATAAAAAAGCTAAAATTCATATGGAACCACAGAAGACCTTGAATAGACCAAGTAATCTTGACAAAGAGGAGCAAATGTGGAAGCATGGTACTTCTTGACTTGAAGTATAGTACAAAACAGTGTGATACCAGCATAAACATAGACACACAGACTAACGGAACAGAAGAGAGCCTAGAAATAAACATATGCATATATAGGCATGTAATCCTTGACAAAGGCACTAAGAATACATAACGGAAAAAACATACATCCTCAACCAAGAGTGTTGAGAAATGTGGATATCTGCATGAAAAGAGTAAAACTGGAGTCTTATCTTACATCATATTTTTTTAAAAATGCAAAATGGATTCAAGACTTAAAAATGAGACCAGAAACGATAAAATTCTTAGAAGAAAACATGGGGGAAAGCTCCTTGTCATTGGTCTTGGCAAAGTTCTGGGTGGTTTTTTGTTGTTGTTCATTTGTTTTTAATTTGACAGCATAAACCCAAGGAAGAAAAACAAAAATAAGTTGGACTACATCAAATTAAAAGATTCTGTATAGCAATGGATACAATCAACAAAATGAAAAGGTGAAATAGGAGAAAATATTTTCAAGCCATATATCTGATAAATTAATATCTAAATCATAAAAGGAAGTCATACAACTCAATAACAGAATAATTAATTAAAAATAACTTAAAAATGAGCAAAGAACCTAAATATTTTCCAAAAAGACATACAAATGGCCAACAGCTATGTGAAAAAGGGCTCAGCAACACTATTCATCAGGGAGATGATAATCCAGACCACAATAACAGATCACCTCATACCTGTTGGGAGAGCTATTATCAAAAAGCCAAGTGATAAGAAGTGTTGGCAAGGGTGTTGAGAAAAGGGAACCTTTGCACACAGTTGCTGGGAATATAAATTGGCACAGCCACTATGGAAAACAGTGTGGAGGTTCCTCAGAATATCACAACTGTAACTATCGTACGACTCAGCATTTCCACGTCTGAGTATGCAGTTGACCCTTGAACAACACAAGATTGAACTGTGCAGGTCCACTTATAGATGAATTTTTTTCAATAAATACATGGGAAAACTATTCAGAGATTTGAGATGACTTGAAAAAACTCACAGGGGACTCGCATAGCCTAGAAATATAAAAAATTGAGAAAAAGTGTCATGAATGCATAAAATTTATATAGATACTAGTCTATTTTATCACTTACTACCATAAAATATACACAAATATAAAAGGATTAAATTTATCAAAAGTTATGCACACATACACTTATGGAACATGAATAGCACTGTTCATCCCTGATGAGCAATTTCTATAGTAAGCTGTGATCTCAAAGTGATCACTGATGGTCCATGGGTATTTCTCATTGTGTTTAGTACAATACCATAACCTTGAATAACACCATAGGACTCAAATGAAGTGCCCCTAGTGGTGCTGGAAGTGCTCACAAGAAACAGAGAGAAGTCATGACTTTATACAAAAAGTTGAATTGCTTGTTATGTACCACAGTTTGGGTCTGCAGTGGTGGTTGCCACCATTTCAAGATGAATGAATCCAGCATAAGGACCACTGTAAGAAAAAGAAAAGGAAATTTATGAAGCCATCACTGCAGCTACACCAGCAGGTGTGAAAACCGTGTGCTTTTTGTGACATACCTTTTTATCTTGTATTGAAAATATAGCTTGTATGTGGGTGCAGGATTGCTACAAGCAAGGCATATCTATAGACTCTAATATGATTGAAGAAAAATCAAAGTCATTATGACAACCTAAAGCAAAAGGGTGGTAAAGGATCTAAAGCTAGAAAATTTTATCCCAGTAAAGGATGGTCTGATAATTTTAGAAAGAGGTTTGACTTAAAATATCAAAATAATAGTAGAAGCAACTTTTGAGAAATCAAGAGGCAACAGATGCATTCCCAGATGCCATTAAGAAAATCACTGGGTATTAATCTTGTATCCTGCAAATTTACCAATTTATTGATGAGCTCTAGTAGTTTTCTGGTAGCATCTTTAGGCTTTTCTATGTCTAGTATCATGCCATCTGCAAACAGTGCCAGTTTCACTTCTTTTCCAACTTGGATCCTTTCATTTTTTATCGTCTCTGCTTGCTACAGCTAGTACTTCTGAAATCATGTTGAGTAAAAGTGGGGACCGTGGACATCCTTGAGATTTTCATATTAAGTGAAGTCAGAAAAAGAGAGAGATCACATCACTCATGTGGAAATATAATTTTTTTAATTGAAGGATAATTTCTTTACAGAAATTTGTTGTTTTCTGTCAAAGCTCAACATGAATCAGCCATGCTGCTGCTGCTGCTAAGTCACTTCAGTCGTGTCCGACTCTGTGCGACCCCATAGACGGCAGCCCACCAGGCTCCCCCGTCCCTGGGATTCTCCAGGCAAGAACACTGGAGTGGATTGCCATTTCCTTCTCCAATGCATGAAAGTGAAAAGTGAAAGTGAAGTCACTCAGTCGTGTTCGACTCTTAGCGACCCCATGGACTGCAGCCTACCAGGCTCCTCTGTCCATGGGATTTTCAAGGCAAGAGTACTGGAGTGGGTTGCCACTGCCTAGGTATACATATATCCCCTCCCTTTTGAAATTCCCTCCCATTTCTTCTCCATTCCACCCCTCTAGATTGATACAAAGCCCCATTTTAGCTTCCTGAGACAAACAGCAAATTCCCATTGGCTATATATTTTACACACAGTAATGTAAGTTTCCGTGTTACACACTCCATACATCTCACCCTCTCCTCCCCTCTCCCCATGCCCAAAAGTCTATTCTCTATGACTGTTTCTGCATTAAGTTCAGTTCAGTTCAGTTCAGTCGCTCAGTCGTGTCCAACTCTTTGTGACCCCATGAACCACAGCACACCAGGCCTCCCTGTCCATCACCAACTCCCAGAGCCTACCCAAACTCATGTCCATCGAGTCGGTGATGCCATTTAGCCATCTCATCCTTTGTCGTCCACTTCTCCTCCTGCCCTCAATCTTTCCCAGCATCAAGGTCTTTTCAAATGAGTCCGCTCTTTGCATCAGGTGGCCAAAGTATTGGAGTTTCAGCTTCAACATTAGTCCTACCAATGAACACCCAGGACTGATCTCCTTTAGGATGGACTGGTTGGATCTCCTTGCAGTTCAAGGGACTTTCATGAGTCTTCTCCAACACCACAGTCAAAAGCATCAATTCTTCAGTGCTCAGCTTTCTTTATAGTCCAACTCTCACATCCATACATGACCACTGGAAAAACCATAGCCTTGACTACACAGACCTTTGTTGACAAAGTAATGTCTCTGCTTTTGAATATGCTATCTAGGTTGGTCATAACTTTCCTTCCAAGGAGTAAGCGTCTTTTAATTTCATGGCTGCAATAACCATCTGCAGTGATTTTGGAGCCCCCAAAAATAAAGTCAGCCACTGTTTCCCCATCTATTTCCCATGAAGTGATGGGGCCGGATGCCATGATCTTAGTTTTCTGAATGTTGAGCTTTAAGCCAACTTTTTCACTCTCCTCTTTCACTTTCATCAAGAGGCTCTTCAGTTCTTCACTTTTCTGCCATAAGGGTGGTGTCATCTGCATATCGGAGGTTATTGATATTTCTCCGGCAATCTTGATTCCAGCTTGTGCTTCTTCCAGTCCAGCGTTTCTCATGATGTACTCTGCATATAAGTTAAATAAGCAGGGTGACAATATACAGTTTTTACGTACCACTTCTCCTATTTGGAACCAGTCTTTTGTTCCATGTCATGTTCTAACTGTTGCTTCCTGACCTGCATAGATGTTTCTCAAGAGGCAGGTCAGGTGGTCTGGTATTCCCAGCTCTTTCAGAATTTTCCACAGTTTATTGTGATCCACACAGTCAAAGGCTTTGGCATAGTCAATAAAGCAGAAATAGATGTTTTTGTGGAACTCTCTTGCTTTTTCCATGATCCAGCGGATGTTGGCAATTTGATCTCTTGTTCCTCTGCCTTTTGTAAAACCACCTTGAACATCTGGAAGTTCATGGTTCAGGTATTGCTGAAGCCTGGCTTGGAGAATTTTGACCATGACTTTACTAGCATGTGAGATGAGTGCAATTGTGTGGTAATTTGAGCATTCTTTGGCATTGCCTTTCTTTGGGATTGGAATGAAAACTGACCTTTCCCAGTCCTGTGGCCACTGCTGAGTTTCCCAAATTTGCTGGCATATTTAGTGCAGCATTTTCACAGCATCGTCTTTCAGGATTTGAAATAGCTCAACTGGAATTCCATCACCTCCACTAGCTTTGTTCGTCTCCATTGCTGCCCTGTAAATAAATTCTTCAGTACCATTTTTCTAGATTCTGTATACATGCCTTGGAATACAATTATTTATTTTTCTCTTTTTGACTTGCTTCACTCTGTATAATAGGCTCTAGGTTCATCCACCTCATTAGAACTGACTCAAACGTTTTCCTTTTTATGGCTGAGTAATATTCCATTGTGTATATGTACCACAACTTCTTTACCCATTCATCTGTTGATGGACATCTTGGTTGCTTCCATGTTCTAGATATTGTAGATAGTGCTGCAGTGAACAATGGATATATGTGTCTTTTTCAATTTTGGTTTCCTCAGGGCATATGCCAGGGAGTGGGATTGCTGGGTCACATGGTGGTTTTATTCCTAGTTTTTTAAGGAATCTTTGTATCATCTTTCATAGTGGCTATATCAATTTACATTCCCACAAACAGTGCAAGAGCGATCGCTTGTCTCCACACCTTCTCCAGCCTTTATTGTTTGTAGACTTTTGGATGATGGCCATTCTGACTGGAGTGAGGTGATATCTCATTGTAGTTTTGATTTGCATTTCTCTAATAATGAGTGATTTTGTGCATCTGTTCATGTGTTTGTTAACCACCTATATGTCTTCTTTGGAGAAATGTCTGTTTAGGTCTTTTTCCACTTTTTGATTGGTTGTTTGTTTTCCTGGTATTGAGTTGTATGAGCTGCTTGTATATTTTGAAAATTAATCCTCTGTCAGTTGTTTCATCTGATATTATTTTCTCCCATTCTGAGGGTTGTCTTTTTACCTTGCTTATAGTTTCCTTTGCTGTGCAAAAGCTTTTAAGTTTAACCAGGTCCCACTTGTTTACTTTTATTTTTATTTCCTTTACTCCAGGAGGTGGGACATAGAGGCTCTTGCTTTGATTTATGTCATCAAGTATTCTGCCTATGTTTTCCTCTAAGAGTTTTATAGTTTCTGGTCTTACATTTAGGTTTTTAATCCATTTTGAGCTTATCTTTGTGTATGGTATTAGAAAGTGTTCTAATTTATTCTTTTACACGTAGCTGTCCAGTTTTCACAGCACCATTTATTGAAAAGGCTGTCCTTGCCCCATTGTATATTCTTTCATCCTTTGTGAAAAATAAGTAGGTTCATGGGTTTATTGCTGGGCTTTCTATCTTGTTCCATTGGTCTATATTTCTGTTTTTGTGCCAGTACCATACTGTCTTGATGATTGTAGCTTTGTAGTATAATCTGAAGTCAGGAAGGTTGATCCCTCTAGCTCCATTCTTCTTTCTCAAGACCCTTTGGCTATTTGGGGTCTTTTGTGTGTTCCATATGAATTGTGAAATGTTTTGTTCTAGTTCTGTGAAAAATGCCATTGGTGATTTGATAGGGATCACATTGAATCTGTAGATTGCGTTTGGTAGGATAGTCATTTTCACAATATTGATTCTTCCTACCCAGGAACATGGAATATCTCTCCATCTGTTTATGTCATCTTTGATTTCTTTCATCAGTGTCTTATAATTTTCTGTGTACAGTCATTTGTCTCCTTAGGTAAGTTTATTCCTAGATATTTAATTCATTTTGTTGCAGTGGTAAGTGGGATTGATTCCTTGATTTCCCTCTCTGATTTTTCATTGTTAGTATACAGAAATGCAAGTGATTCCTGTGTATTGATTTTGTATCCTGCAACTTTGCTAAATTCACTGATTTGTAATAGTAATTGCTGATACTATCTTTAGGGTTTTTTATGTACAGTATCATGTCATCTGCAAACAGTGAGAGGTTTACATCTTTTCCGATCTGGATTCCTTTTATTTCTTTTTCTTCTCTGATTGCTGTAGCTAGGACTTCCAGAACTATGTTGAATAATAGTGGTGAAAGGGGACACCCTTGCCGTGTTCCTGATCTTACAGGGAATGCTTTCAATTTTTCACCATTGACAATAATGTGTGCTGTAGGCTTATCATATATGGCCTTTACTATGTTCAGGTAGGTTCGTTCTATGCCCATTTTTTGAAGAGTTTTAATCATAAATGGGTGCTGAATTTTGTCAAAGGCTTTTCCTGCATCTAATATCATTTTTTTATGTTTCAGTTTGTTAATATGATGTATCACATTGATTGATTTGCATACAATAAAGAATTCTTGCATCCCTGAAATAAACCCAACTTGATCATGGTGTATGAGCTTTTTGATGTGTTGCTGAATTCTGTTTGCTAAAATTTTGTTGAGGATTTTTGTATCTATGTTCATCAGTGATATTGACCTGTACTTTTCTTTTTTTGTGTGTTGTCTTTGTCTGGTTTTGGTATCAGGGTGATAGTGGCCTTGTAGGATGAGTTTGGAAGTGTTCTTTCCTCTGCAATTTTTTGAAAGAGTTTTAGAAGTATAGGCATTAGCTCTTCTCTAAATGTTTGATGGAATTCTCCTGTAAAGCCACCTGGTCCTGGGCTTTTGTTTTTTGGAAGATTTTTAATCACAGCTTCAACTGCAGTGCTTGTAATTGGGTCATTCATAATTTCTCTTTCTTCCTGTTTTATTCTTGGAAGATTGAATTTTCTAAGAATGTGTCCATTTCTTCCAGGTTATCCATTTTATTGCCATACAGTTCCTCATAATAGCCTCTTATAATCCTTTGTATTTCTACATTATCTATTGTAACCTCTCATTTTCCTTTCTAATTTTATTGATTTGATTCTTCTCTCTTTTGTTCTTGATGAGTCTGGATAAAGGTTTGTCAGCTTTATCTTCTAAAAGAACCAACTTTTAGTTCTATTAATCTTTCCTATTATTTCTTTCAATTCTTTTTCAATTATTTCTGCTCTGATCTTTATGATTTATCTTTCCTTCTTCTAATTTTGGGATATTTTTTGTTCTTCTTTTTCCAGTTGTTTTAAGTGTAGTTAAGTTGTCTATTTGATGTTTTTCTTGTCTTTTGAGGTAGGATTGTATTGCTATAAACTTCCCTCTTAGAACTGCTTTTGCTGCATCCCATAGGTTTTCAGTTGTCATGTTTTCATTGTTATTTGTTTCTAGAAATTTTTTGATTTCTCTTTTGCTTTCTTCAGTAACCTGTTGGATATTTAGAAACATATTATTTATTCTCCATGTGTTTCTGTTTTTTAAAGTTTTTGCTTGTAATTGGTATCTAGTCTCATAGCTGGAGAAGGCAATGGCACCCCACTCCAGTACTCTTGCCTGGAAAACCCCATGGACGGAGGAGCCTGGTAGGCTGCAGTCCATGGGGTCGCTAAGTCAGACGCGACTGAGCAACTTCACTTTCACTTTTCACTTTCATGCATTGGAGAAGGCAATGGCAACTCCAGTGTTCTTGCCTGGAGAATCCCAGGGACGGGGGAGCCTGATGGGCTGCAGTCCATGGGGTCGCACAGAGTTGGACACAACTGAAGTGACTTAGCAGCAGCAGCAGCAGCAGCAGTCTCATAGCATTGTTGTCAGAGAAGATGCTTGATATAATTTCAGTTTTCTTAAATTTACTGAGGTTTGATCTGTGACCCAGGATGTGGTCTATCCTGGAGAATGTTCCATGTGCACTTGAGAAGAAGGTGTATTTTTCTGCATTTGGATGGAATGTGCTGAAGATATCAATGAGATCCATCTCATTTAATGTATCATTTAAGACTTGTGTTTCCTTATTAATTTTCTGTTTTGATGATCTGTCCATTGGTGTGTGTGGGATGTTAAAGTCTCCTACTATTATTGTGTTACTGTCAATTTCTTAATGGCACCCCACTCCAGTACTCTTGCCTGGAAAATCCCATGGGCGGAGGAGCCTGGTAGGCTGCAGTCCATGGGGTCGCTAAGAGTCAGACACGACTAAGCGACTTCACTTTCACTTTTCACTTTCATGCATTGGAGAAGGAAATGGCAACCCACTCCAGTGTTCTTGCCTGGAGAATCCCAGGGATGGGGGAGCCTGGTGGGCTGCCGTCTATGGGGTCGCACAGAGTCGGACACGACTGAAGTGACTTAGCAGCAGCAGCAGCAGCAGCAGTGTTTGTCTTATGTATTGAGGTGCTTCTATGTTGGGTGCATAGATATTTACAATTGTTATGTCTTCCTCTTGGATTGATCCCTTGATCATTATGTAGTGTCCTTTCTTATCTCTTGTAATCTTCTTTATTTTAAGGTCTATTTTGTCTGATATGAGGATTGATAGTCCAGCTTTCTTTTCCTTCCTGTTTGCATGGAATATATTTTTCCATCCTCTCACTTTCAGTCTATATGTGTCTTTAGGTCTGAAGTGGGTTTCTTGTAGACAGCATATATATGGGTTTTGTTTTTGTATCCATTCAGCCAATCTGTCTTTTGGTTGGAGCCTTCAATCCATTTATATTTAAAGTAATTATTGATATATATGCTCCTATTGCCATTTTCTTAATTGTTTGGGTGTGATTTTGTAGATCTTTTTCTTCTGTTGTATTTCTTGACTATATAAGTCCTTTTAACATTTGATGTAAATATGGTTTGGTGGTACTGAATTCTCTTAACTTCTGCTAGTCTGAAAAGCTTTTTATTTCTCCATCAATTTTGAATGAGATCCTTGCCAGGTACAGTAATCTTGGTTGTATATTTTTCCCTTTCAGAACTTTAAATATATCCTGCCCTTCCCTTCTGGCCTGCAGAGTTTCTGCTGAAATATCAGCTGTTAGATGCATGGGGTTTCCCTTGTATGTCACATGTTGCTTTTCCCTTACTGCTTTTAATATTCTTTTTGTGTGTGTGTTTAATCTTTGTTAGTTTGATTAGTATGTATCTTGGCATGTTTCTCCTTGGATTTATCCTGTATGGGGCTCCTTACACCTCTTGGACTTGATGGGCTATTTCCTTTTCCATGTTAGGGAAAATTTCAACTATAATCTCTTGGAAAATTTTCTCATCCCCTTTCTTTTTCTCTTCTTCTTCTAGGACCCCTATAATTCGACTGTTGGTACGTTTGATATTGTCCCAGAGGTCTCTGAGACTATCCTCAGTTCTTTTCATTCCTTTTACCTTATTCTGCTCTTCAGAAGTTATTTCCACCATTTTATCATCCAGCTCTCTGATTCGTTCTTCTGCTTCAGATATTCTGCTCTTGATTCCTTCTAGCATATTTTTAATTCCAGTAATTGGGTTGTTTGTTTCGGCATGCTTATTCTTTAATTCTTATAGAGCTTTGTTAGTTGATATTTGAATTTTCTCCATTTTGTTTTCAAGGTTTTTGATCATCTTTACTCTCATTATTCTGAATTCTTTTTCAGGTAGTTTGACTATTTCCTCTTCATTTATTTGGACTTCTGTGTTTATACTTTGTTCTTTCACTTGTGTAGTATTTTTTTGCCTTTCCTTTCTTTTTTGTTTGTTTGTTTGAGGTCTCCTTTTCCCAGGCTTCACGGTTGAATTCTTTCTTCCTTTTGGCTCATGCCCTCCTAAGGTTGGCCCAGTGGTTTGTGTAACCTTGTATATGGTGCGATTTGTGCTGAGATGTTTTGTTTGTTTGTTTGTTTTTCCTCTAATGGGCAAGGCTGAGTGAGGTTGGTAATCCTGTCTGCTGATGATTGGGTTTGTATTTTTGTTTTGTTTGTTGTTTAGATGAGGTGTCCTGCAGAGGGTGCTACAGGTGGCTGGGTGATGCTGGGTCTTGTGTTCAGGTGGTTTCTTTTGTGTGAGTTCCCACTATTTGATACTCCCTAGGGCAGCAGCAGCAGGGTTAGTTCTCCAGTTATCTAGGGTCTTGCAGTCAGTACTCCCAGTCCAAAGGTTCAGGGCTTGACCTCTGTCAGGAATGAAGATTCCACAAGTGATTTGTTATGGCATTAAATGAGATTAAAACAAATACTCAAAAACAAGAAACCAAAGATGAACCCCAGGCAAATGGCAGTTACAAAATCAGGCAAATAATAATTAAAATAAGGGAATATACACATATACATATAAACCCATAAGCAAAATCAAAACAGTCCAATGAAAATAAAGTACAATAGATTGACCCAACAAACAAAAGAAACCAAAAATCATATCTACAATTTAAGAACAAAGCTTACTAAAGCACAAACTGGAAAACAAAACTAAAGCAAGATGGCAAGTGGAGAATAAAGCAATGAAAACAAAAGTAACAAATGAGTTGAGAGGAAAGGAAAGAAAGAATAGATATGTAAAGTTAAATAGAGGTAGATAAAGAAGATTTATATACATTAAAGATTAACTGCAAGGGGGAAAGAACAGTAGGAAAAGCAAACAAAGGAATATATGTAGAATAAATAATAATAGCTTTAAAAATTAAAATAGAAAAAAAGAAAAAAAAAAAAAAAAAGGAAAACTCCACAGAACTGCAAAAACCCAACGTAGAGGCAGAGGTTTATAACAACAGAAAAAAGTGTGACTAAAAAAAAAAAAAAAAAAAAAAACAAACAAACCCAAAAGCTTAATTAGATTTAATAGCGCCAATAAAATTGAAAACTACAACAGGGGTAGGGGGAAGAAAAAGAAAAACATCCAAAAGAATCTACAGAACAAGTCAAAACATAAGAATAATGAATGTTTTCTTGAGTCACTGCTGTCAGAGTTCTTTCCCTCGCTGGGAGTCACAGTCCACCTCACCTCCCTAGGATGCCCTCCAACACTGTGCTGGTCTCTGGACCTGCTGTGGGGGCAGCTCAGATTCTAATCTGGTCCTACTACTCTGTGTTCTTGCCTCCAATGTCCACAGCTATCAGAACTAGTGCATTTTCTTTTGCGGGAGCTCTCAATGACCTTTTATATATTCCATAGACACAGAGTCTGCCTAGTTGATTGTGTGGATTTCATCTGCAGCTTGTACAGCTGGTGGGAAGGTTTTGGGTCTTCTTCCTTAGCCACACTGCCCCTGGGTTTCAATTGTGGTTTTATTTCCACCTCTGCATGTGAGTCATCCACTGGGGTTACTCCTGAGGCTGCCCTGGAGGACTGAGGTCTGCCCCAATGAGGGCCAGATGTGGAGGTGCTGCAGCTGCTTGGGTCACAGGGGTTCTGGCATCACCAGGTACTCAGGAGAGTTGGTAGCTAGGGCAGCAGGAAATATAGTGCTCTAGAGGGGTATGGCAACCAGTATTGGCCAATACACTCCAGTATTCTTTCCTCCCTAACCCCCCTGACAGAGAAGCCTGGCAGGCTACAGTCCACAGGGTTGCAAGAGTTGGACATGAATGGAGCAACCCTACATGCATGGACACAAGACTGTTTTGCCCGTGGCAGCTTAGCCCCAGTGAGGGTTGATTGTGAAGGTGGCACAGCTACTTGGGTTGTGGGGACCCTGGCATCACCAAGTGTGCAGGGACATGGACTGCCTCCACTGCAGGAGTTGTGGCCCTATCAGAGTCTTTTTTCAAGTTTCTTGTAGCTGGTGATCAGAAGGCCTCTTTGGCTAGTCTTTCTCTGTAGCTCTTCCCATTCAGGCACTTAGAGGGCTCCCTTACCTGTGGTCCTTCTCTGTTGTGTACATTAGGCACATAGCGGGTCCCCCGGGCTGGGGCTCTACTCTGTAGATTGGCATGTCAGGCACTTAAAGGGACACCCTGGGTGTGATCCTATTCTGTAGTTCAGTGCGTCAGGCGTTTGATGGGCCAGGCTTTCTATTCTTCAGCTGTCGATGCTGGCATGTTGGGGGAGAGAGGCTATGGTGATGGCTCCACTCTCTATATGTGACTCAGTAGTATTGCCTTGCTTCCATGGCTGCCTCTCTTTCCTCCACAGGCATTTCCCACCACAATCTCCTCTCACATCCCCCCAATTGTTCTCTCCACGGTCAACAGCAGCCCTCGCCATAGGATTGCTCCACAATCCCTAAACTCCAGTTCCAAGCTGCTGTGCCTTCTAGGGGACCTGCATCCCTGTCTGGGGTATGTATGGGTGCGGCAAGGACTGTCTGATTCTCATTCCATTTAGGCTGCCACAGACCAGCTGTTTCACTCTCAGCCTTAAATGTTTTTCCTCTGACTCAGACAGTTGCCCTGATGTGGGGATCAAACCCCTGCTTCAGTGCCCCCACCCGCCGAGGGCAGGTCCAGTCCTACTAACACTCCTGTTTTTTCCCCTAGTTCCTTCCTCCTACCAAGTTTTGCCTGGTTCTGTATATTCTTTTCTGCTGGTCAGGTACTCCTGTCCACTCTCAGCTGGTGTTCTGCATGCACTTCTGTGTCTGAAGGTGTAGTCCTGATGTATCCATGGAGAGAGATGTACTCCACATCCACCTATTCCTCTGCCATCTTGTTCTCATCTGAAAATGTAGTTCTTTAAAAAAAATTATACGAATGAACTTCTTTAGAAAATATAAACAGACTGAACAGATATCAAAGGTGAAGTTATGGTTACCAAAGAGGAAATAGGAGAAAACGTGTCAGGGAGGGATAAATCAGGAGCTTGGGATGAACATATACATACTACTGTATATAAGGTAGATAACCAACAAGGACCTACTGTATAGAGCAGGAAACTCAATATTCTGTGATAACTTATATGAGGTAAGATTCTCTAAAAGGATGCATATATGTATATGAATAACTGAATCACTTTGCAGTATACCTGAAACTAACACAATATTGTAAATTAAATATACTCCAATAAGATTTAAAAAAGAAAATCACTGAGGAGAAAGATCTGTCTGGACAGGTTTTAAGGCAGATGAAAGTACCCTATTCTGGACGAAATGCCACAAAGTACATTCATTGGCAAGGAAGGGAAATGAGCTCCAGGATTGAGACAGAGATAGGCTAATTCTCTGATTTTGTGCAAATGTCATCAGGTTTTTGTGCAAATGATCAGGACTCCCCTAACCTATACAGCTGCTAACCCTGAGCTTTAAAGGGAAACTATAAACATCATCGGCCAGTGTTTCAGTTGTACAACAAGAAGGCTGGACAGCATGAAACCTTGGGAGGATTGGTTTCATCAGTGCTTTGTCCCTGAATTCAGGAAGTACCTTGCCAGTAAGGGACTGCCTTTTAAAATTCTTTTGATATTGGACAATGCCCTTGGTCACCAAGAACCCTGTGAGTTCAACACCGAAGGCATGAAAGTGGTCTCCTTTCCTCTAAACACAACATCTGTAAGTCAGCCTATAGATCAGAGGGTCAAAAGGACCTTTCAGGCTCATTACACAGGGTACTGTATGGAAATGATTGTCAATGCTATGGAAGAGAACCCTGATAGAACATCATGAACTCTGGAAGGATTACACAACTGAAGATGTGATTGTTGTTACAAAAAAAAAAAAAAATGAAAGCCCAAAACAATAAATTCCTTCTAAAGAAAACAGTCCAGGTGTTGTGTATGCCTTCACAGGATTTGTGACAGAGTCAAGGAAATCATGAAAGAGACTGTGGATATGACATGAAAGGGTGGGAGGGGGTGCAGAGTCCCAAAATACAGATCTTGGAAAAACCCAAGAGCTAACAGACCCTACAGCAGAGGAATTAACAAAATACCACTTGATGGAGATGAATGGTTCCCAACCAGAGCTGGATGATGAGGAACAAGATGTAGAAGAAGCAGTGCCAGAAAACAAATTGACATTAGACAATCTGGCAGAAGTGTTCTGAGGACTCAAGACTGCTTTTGACTCTTGTATGGCATGGACCCTTCTATGATAAAGGCACTGAAAAGAAAGCAAGTGGTGGAAGGAGGACTGATAACACACAGAAACGTTTTTAGAGAAATGAAAAAGCAAAATCTTCAGACAGAAATTACAATGTATTTCCATAACGGTACACTGAGTGTGCCTGCTTCCCCTGCCTCCCCTTCCACCTCCTCTGCTCTTCCATCCCTGCCACTCATCAAGGTCAACCCCTCCTCTTCCTCCTCCTCTTCAGCCTACTCAGCAAGAAGGTGTGAGGAATGAAGACCTACATGATGATCCACTTCCAGTCAATGAGTAGTAAATAATCATTGTGCCATATGGGTAATCAGCTTATCTGTTGAGTATGTGTGTGAGTGTATTTGTTCTAAGAGCTAATAACTGTAGGCAAGGACTGTATGAGATGTTTCTGTGTCATCATCTTCATCATCACCACCAGCTAAGGATTCATCATGTAGAACATTGCATGCAAGACTTGTATTGAAATGGATAGCCTACCATTGCATAGGCAGAAGGTGAGTGATATTTAATATAAAATTAATAATGTTTCATTTTTTTACTGTTTTATGACTTTACTTTCAAGGAATTATATTACTGTACATTGTCCTACCTCTCTCTTGTGAGTGGATAAACATAAATGCATATCAGGCTGTCATCACAGGTGTTTTCTCTTAAAGTAACAATGTTTTCAGTACTCTATTATAAATATGACCATAATAGTGTATGATAGAAAAAAATTTTAGTGATTCATTCACTACTGTATATTCTCAGCTACCACGAAGCAATCCTATCAAGTACACTAGGCTGCTGCTACTGTTACTTCTAAGTCACTTCAGTGGTGTCCGACTCTGTGCGACCCCATAGATGGCAGCCCACCAGGCTCCCCCATCCCTGGGATTCTCCAGGCAAGAACAATGGAGTGGGTTGCCATTTCCTTCTCCAATGCATGAGAGTGAAAAGTGAAAGTGAAGTTACTCAGTCATGTCCGACTTTTAGTGACCCCACGGAATGCAGCCCACCAGGCTCCTCCCATCCATGGGATTCTCCAGGCAAGAGTACTGGAGTGGGGTGCCATTGCCTTCTCCGACACTAGGCTACTATAAAGCAATTATATTTCTTCTTCTTCATGATCAATGCTTGAATCATTATACCTGTAACTAAATATGAATTTCTTTTCACATTATGTTTTCAGTTTTGATATATAGTGTCTTGTATCTATAGTCTTTTGTGTCAGTAAGACAATATAGATGTAGGTACTGACAGACAATTCTTGTAAATGGATGCTGTAATCCTGTAGTACTGATAAACACAGTACTGTTATATTTTCTCTTATGATTTTCTTAATAACATTTTGCTGTCTCTAGCTTACTTTAGCATAAGTATACAGTAGAAAATACTTATAGTATACAAAATAAGCATTGACTGTTTGTCAGTCAGGCTTCCAGTCAACAGTAGGTTATTATTAGTTATGTGTGGACAGAGTCAAAAGAATACAGGGGGTTTTGACAGCATGGGGGTTTGGTGTCTCTAAACTCCACATGATGCAAGGGTTAATTGTTTATCCAAAGGAAGTGAAATCAGTATCTTGAAGAGACATCTTCACTCCTGTGTTCATTGCACCATTATTTACAATAGCCAGTATATGGTAACAACCCAAATATCTACCAACAGATATATGGATAAAGAAAATGTGGTAGACACAGACAAGGAGATATAATTTCACCTTAAAAGGAAAGAAATTTTGTTATATGGGACAACATGGAGAAACCACAGGGACATTATTCTAAATGAAATAAGCCAGTCACAGAAGGACAAATGCTGCATGGTTCCACTTATATGAGGTATTTAAAGTCTTTAAACACATAGAAACACAGAGGGGCCACAGGAGGGAGAAATGGGCAGTTGCTTTTCACTTGGTATTATGTTTCAGTTATTCAAGATGAATAAATTCCAGAGATTTGCTGTGCAACAGTGTACCTGTTTTTAACAGTACTGTGCTGTGTGCCTAAAAATTTAAGAGTAGATTTAATGTTAAATGTGTTTGCCACAACAATAATTTGAAATTTTGATTGCCCTGCTCTCCAGTAGAGAGTAAGCTGATTAAGTGCAAGCATTTAGAAAAGAACTCTTTTATACTGTTAGTGAGAATGTCAATGGGTAAAGCCACTGTGGAAAACAGTATTGAGGTTCCTCAAAAAATTAAAAATTGAATTACCGTATGATTCAGCAAACCACTCCTGGGTATCTATCCAAAGGAGTTAAAATTACACTCTCCAAGAGATATCAGTATTCCCATATTTGTTGCAGCATTATTCACAATAACCAAAACAGGGAAGCAGCCTAAATGTCCTTTGATGGATGAATGGATAAATATATGGTATATACATATCACGGAGTGTTGTGTGTGTGTGTTCTCAGTCACTCAGTTGTGTCTGACTCTTTCTATCCCATGGACTGTAGCCCACGAAGCTCCTCTGACCATGGGATTTCCCAGGGAAGAATAGTGGAATGGTTGCCATTTCCTCCTCCAGGGGATCTTCCCAATCAAGGGATTGAACGCAAGTCTCCTGTGTGTCCCAAATTGGCAGGTGGATTCTGTACCACTGAGTTACCTGTGAAGCCTATAATGGAGTATTATTCAGCCTTAAAAAAAGGAAACTTTGTCATTTGCAATAACAGAGATGACCCAGAAGACATTGTGCTAAGTGAAATAATCCAGACACAGAAGGAGAAATAGATGATATCACTTAAATGAGGAATCTAAAATAGGCAAACTGATAGAAGCAGAGTAGGATGGTGATTGCCAGGGGCTGGGAGGAGGTGTAATGAGGAAGTGATTGTCAAAGGGCACTGATTTTCAGTTATACACAGTGAATAATTTCTAGGAATATACCGTGTAGCATAGAGCCTATAGTTAACAATTCCATATTGTACACTTAAAGATTTTCTAAAAGGGTAGATGTTACATTAATTGTTCAGGGAGTCTTATCCACTGGATCACCAGGGAAGTTCTGAGAATGAGCTTTTTGGATGCTTACTAGTACTATGGATGGTTTGTTTTTTTTTTTTTTTTTTTAAATGGAACAACAGCAACCACCAAAACAAGATCTAGCCCCTGCCCGTTGAATTTTAGAATCTAGGAGGTACTATTACATAAAAATATGGTGAGATACTCTCTGACCAAAAGCAGCAGTCCCCAACCTGCAGGCCTTGGACCAGTACCTCCTGTGAGATCAGCAGTGGCATTTACATTTGAAATAAAGTTCACAATAAATGTACTGTGCTTGAATTACCCCAAAACCATCCCCCACTCCAAGTCTGTGGAAAAATTGTCTTCTACAAAACCAGTCCATGGTGCCAAAAAGGTTGGGGACTGCTGAAAGAACAAGTCAAAAGCAGGGGTAAGGGGGGGCAGGCAGTTGGAGTTGAAAGCAAGTGTAAATGGCCTGCAGTGAGGCAATTTGGAGCCTTCTTGTTGTTCAGTCATTAAGTCATGTCCCACTCTTTGTGACTCCATAGACTGCAGCTCATCAGGCCTCTCTGTGCTTCACTGTCTCCTAGAGTTTTCTCAAACTCATGTCCATTGAGTCAGTGATGCCTTCCAACCATCTTCTCCTCTGCTGCCCCCTCCTCTCCTGCCCTCAATCTTTCTTTCCTAGCATCCGGGTCTTTTCCAATGAGTCGGCTCTTCACATCAGGTGGCCAAAGTATTGGAGCTTCAGCTTCAGCATCAGTCCTTCCAATGAATACTCAGGGTTGATTTCCTTTTGGATGGACTGGCTTGATCTCCTTGCTGTCCAAGGGACTCTCAAGAGTCTTCTCCAGCACCACAGTTTGAAAGCATCAATTCTTCAGCACTCAGCCATCTTTATGGTCCAACTCTCACATCCATACATGACTACTGGAAAAACCATAGCTTTGAGTACAGGGACCTTTGTCGGCAAACGGATGTCTCCATTTTTTAATACACAGTCTCGCTTTGGAGCCTTAGGAAAATGCAAAGCCTTCAGCGAGAGGTCATTTCAAGGGAAGTTGCCTGGTGGGCTAGAGAGACAGTGGGAGTGGTGAGCACAGCCAGATCCTCAGATGGAGGGCCTCAGAGAATCCACAGTCTCCTGGACTGGTGACCTTTACACTGAGTTGAGGGAGCCAGAGACCTCTCCTTAAGGACCTACTCGATTATTTTATCTTGTGTGTAATTGGGCAAATTCTAGGCAAGTTCTAGATTTTTGTTGGTACTTAAATATGTGGAAATATTCATTATTTAGATGAACTGGTATCTGGGAGGGAAGATACTGGTCAATGACAAAATTTCTAAGAACTCTGAGTTGTTTCCAACTGGGAAAGATTCTACCTCAGGCACATTCTATGTCACATCCTCTGGTGGGAATGTTACATGATTGTCCTTGCTAGGCAACATTTAGTTCACTGTGATTTTCTTTGTCTTGGAGTTTGGGTAATGTGCTGGAGTTCAGGGGCTAGTGAAACAGCATGTGAAACAATTGACCAGCTTAAACTGGTTTGACCTTCTCAAATAGATTGTTGATTAATCACACCTTGAGTCATTTTACAAAGAAAGAACTGCATGTGTCCAAGAAGGAACACATGACCTCAGGATGACCCTGGAGCCAAGCTCTTCAGTCTGCAAAACTCAGAGAAGAGAAATATTGCCCTGGGCCATTTACAAAGTGAGAAGTCCTTCAATGAGGAAAACCTGGCTTCCTGTAACCTGAGTAGCTGAAATGGACTAATTGAAGACTAGCCAATTAGCTTTCAAGTTAGAAATTCCCCTGACCCCTTAGATTGCACCCAGGCTCCTGGATTGAAGAGAGATTTGATACCTTGCCTCCTGCATTGATTGGCCTTGCAGTAAAGCTCTTTTCTCTAAAGCTCTTGCATTAAGTATTGACTTCTCTGAGCATCGGGCAGTGAGCCCATGTTCCGTGAGTTTGGGCAGCCTTGCTGAGGTTTAGGACTTGTGACCATCTGCTTGATGCACTGTAGCCCCTGGTGGGCCCTCAACACCAACCCTGAGTGCCCACCTATACTGAGTTTGTCTAGAGAGTTGGCTCTCGGGTTCCTGTTTCCTAGCCATGGCACTCTGGGCTCCTCTGGCTTCTGGGGCTCCTTTCACTTTTAAGGAAGGAAACAGCTCCTGGATCAGACATCTTTGGGGTGAGTAAACTCCTTAAAATATGCCTGTAACTAAATGTGCTATATGAAGTTAGAATGTGCCTGTAGTCTAATAATCTCATCAGGACTGTGTGTTAGAGAGGATGAGATGGTTGGTTGGCATCACTGACTCAATGGGCATGAGTTTGAGCAAACCTGAGGAGAAAGTGAAGGACAGGGAAGCCTGGTATGCTGCAGTCCATTGGGTTGCACAGAGTCAGACGTGACGAATTGATTGAAGAACGACAACACCACTGTGGGTTAGAGTCCCACCTAGGAGAGTTTCTTCTGTCTGATTAGAATCCTAAGGCTACAGTCGTGGGTTAAAGACCCACCCAAAAGAGGACAATGTCAGAGGTTAGCTACTGAGGTGCTCAAATGATTGGGTTAGAGGTCTGAACACTGGCTTAAGGTTCCAGGCCTTTGGATTTAATTGCCTATGTTTGTCTGTGTCTGACTGTTTTATGTGTTGGGATTGGCTAATAGGAGTTGGCTCTCTGATGGCATGTGAGACTTTATTGCCTTTATGGATGGAGGTCCTCTGAATGGGATAACCTTGCTCCTGGACTGGAAACCTTGCTTTATGGAGGTGATGGGGTTTTTCTTTTACTTTCTGCATTGGAGAAGGAAATTACAGATGGATATTCTTGCCTGAATCCCGGGATGGGGGCCTTTGTTGATACAAAACAGAGTGTACTCCTGATTGGTATATTCAAGCTTTTCCAGATGAAACTTTATTTTCAACCTGTAATTAATGAGGGTCCTCTGAATCAGGAGATAAAACACCTTGCTCCTGGACTGGAAACCTTGCTTTATGGAGGTGATGGGGGTTTTCCCCTTTGCCTAAGGTGACAGCACAGAGGTATTGTTACAGATGGATATTCTTTAAAAAAAAATTATTGGAGATTTGTTGATTTACAATCTTGTGTTAGTTTCAGGTGTACAGCAAAGTGATTCAGTTACACATATATTCAATCTTTTCCAGATTCTTTTCCCATATAGGCTATTACAGAATATTGAGTATAGGAGGTCCTGTTCAGTTATCTATTTTCTATATTGGTTGTGTGTGTATGTTCATCTCAAGCTTCTAATGTATCCCTCCCCACAAAGTTCTCCTTTGGTAACCATAAATCTGTTTTCAAATTGTGCGAGTCTGTTTCTGTTTTGTAAATAAGTCCATTTGTGTCATTTTAAAAAATTAGATTTTCCTATGAGCAATATACTATGGTATTTGTCTTTGACTTACTCAGACAATCTCTAGGTCCATCCATGTTGCTGAAAATGGCATTCTTTCATTCTTTCTTATGGCTGAGTGTTCTTCCACTGTATTTATGTATCACATCTTTTGCATCTGTTGATGGACCTTTAGGTTGTTTCCATGTCTTGGCTCTTGTAAACAGTGCTGCAAGGAACATGGGGGTGCTTGTTCCTATTCAAATTATGGTTTTCTTCAGATATATGCCCAGGTAGTCTATTTTTTAAAATTTATTGGAGTATAGTTGTTTTACAATGTTGTGTTAGTTTTAGGCATATAGCAAAGTAATGCTGTTATACATATATATTAATTCATTTTCAGTTTCTTTTCTCATGTAGGTTATCCCAGAATATTGATTAGAGTTCCCTGTGCTATGCAGGAGGTCCTTATTGGTTATCTATTTTATAAATAGGGGTGTGTGTATGTTGATCCCAAGCTCCTGATTTATCCCTCCCTCACTACATTTCCCCTTTAGTATCCATAAGTTCGTTTTCAGGATCGGTAAGTTTTCTGTTTTGTATTAAGTTCATTTTATCACTTTTTAAAATTAGATTCCACATATGAAGGATATATTTGTCTTTGACTTACTTCACTTAGTATGACAGTCCCTAGGTCCATCCATGTTGCTGCAAATGGCATTCTTTCCTATGGCTGAGTAATATTCCTTTGTATTTCTGGACCACATGTTTATCTACTCCTCTGTTGATGGACATTTAGTTTGCTCCCATGTCTTGGGTATTGTAAATATTGCTGCAATTTACATTGGGGTGATTGTTCCATTTTCGAATTATGATTTTTTCAGGATATATGCTCAGGAGTCAGATTGCTGGATATTATGGTAGTATTATTTTTCTATTGTGTTTTATTGAGTATAATTAATTTAAAATGTTGTGTTAGTTTCAGGTGTATAATAGAGTGATTCAGTTATACATACACATATTCACTCATTTTCAGATTCTTTTGTCATACAGATTACTACAGATTATTGAGTAGAGTTCCCTGTGTTATACAGTAGGCGCTTTGGGGTTATTGCTATTATATTATATATATTAGTTGTAGATGTGGGCTTCCCAAGTGGCACAGTGGTAAAGAATCACCTGCCAATGCAGGAGACACAAGAGAAGTGGGTTCAGTCCCTGGGTCAGGAAGATCCCCTAGAGCAGGAAATAGCAACTCACTCCAGTATTCTGACCTGGAAAATTCCATGGATGGAGGGTCCTGGTGGACTACAGTCCATGGAGTCACAAAGAGTCAGACACAACAGTCGTGTATGTTTATCTCAGGCTCCTAAAGTATCCCTCCCCCAACATTTCTCCAGTGGTAATCATAAGCTTGTTTTTGATATCCATAAGTCGGTTTCTATTTTGTAAATGAGTTTATTTGTGAAGTGAAATGAAAGTCGCTGTCTTATCCAACTCTTTGCAACCCCATGGCCTATACAGTCCATGGAATTCTCCAGGCCAGGATACTGGAGTGGGTAGCTGTTCCCTTCTCCAGGGGGTCTTCCCAACCCAGGGATCAAAGCCAGGTCTCCCACATTGCAGGTAGATTCGTTACTAGCTGAGCCACCAGGGAAGCAAGTTCATTTGTGTCATTTTTTAAAAATTAGATTCCACTTACGAGTGATAACATATGCTATTTGTCTTTCTCTGTCTTACTTTACTTAGTATGACATTCCCTAGGTCCATCCATGTTGCTGCACATGTCATTAATTAATTCTTTTTATGGCTGAATAATATTCCATTGTATATGTGTACGACATTTGCTTTATTCATTCCTCTGTTGATAGACATTTAGGTTACTTCCATATCTTCGCTCATGTAAATAGTGCTGCAATGAAGATTGGATTGCATGTATATTTATGAATCATGGTTTTCTCTGGATATGTACCAGGAGTGGGATTGGTAAATCATATGGTAACTCTATTTTTCGTTTTTCAAGGAACTTCCATAATGTTCTCCATAGTGACTGTGTCAATTTTGCATTCCCACCGAGAGTGCAACAGTGTTCCCTTTTTTCCACACTCCATCATTTGTTGTTTGCAGATTTGGGGATGATGACCATTCTGGCTGGTGTGAGGTGATACCTCATTGTACTTTTCATTTGCATTTTTCTGATAATTAGTGATGTTGAGCATCTTTTCATATGCTTTTTGGTCATCTGTATGTCTTCTTTGAAGGAATGTTTGTTTATACACTCTGCCTACTTTTTTTATGGATTGTTTATTTGACACAGAGGTGCATGAGCTATTTATATATTTTGGAGATTATTGCACTGTTGTTTGCTTTGTTTGCAAATATTTCCTCTGATTCTGTGAGTTGTCTTTTTGTTTTTGGTTTCTTTTGCTGTGTGGAAGCTTTTGACTTTAATTAAAGGTCACCTGTTTGTTTTTCTTTTTATTTTCATTACTCCAGGAGGTGGATCAAAAACCATTTTACTAAAAAAAAAAAATACTGCTGCAACTTATGTCAAACAGTGTTCTGCCTAGGTTTTCCTCTGAGGGTTTTATAGAATCTGGGTTTACATTTCAGTCTTTGATCCATTTTGAGTTTTTTTTTTGTATGGTGTTAGAGAATGTTCTAAATTCATTATTTTACATGTAACTGTCCAGTTTTCAAGGCACCACTTATTGAAGAGACTGTCTTTTTTGGTTCGCTAGTATTTTGTTCAGGATTTTTCCATCTGGGTTCTTCAGTGATATTGGCCTGTCATTTTCTTTTCTTTTTTTTTCGTGTGTGCTTCTCTATGTGGTTTTACTCTCAGGGTGATGGTGGCCTCATAGAATGAGCTTGGGAGTGTTCCTCCATCTGTAATTTTTTTTCAAAGAGTTTGATAGAATCTCTAAGTGTTTGATAGAATTACCCAAGAAGCATCCTGGTCCTGGACATTTTATTGGAAAATTTTAAATTACTGTTTCAGTACTTATAATCCGTCTACTCACGTTCTCTATTTCTTCCTTGTTTAGTCTTGAAAGGCTGTACCTCTCTAAGAATCTGTGTATTTCTTCTAGATTGTCCATTTTATTTGCATATAGTTGTTGGTAGTAATCTCTTATGATACTTGGAGTTCCACACGAGTGTATTCTTAATGAAACCAGCCCTGATTACCTTGTTGTGGTGTGAGCATAAATGTAAGATGAGGGAGTATAAAGCAGGAAAAGTCTCCCCCCTACACACAGAAGAATGCACCCTAATCCGGCTAAGGAATTTCTTTTTTTTTTTTCTCCTTCCAGTTCTATTGCAATATCATTGACTTAGAGCACTGGGTAAGTTTAAGGTGTACAGCACAATGATTTAACTTACAAACACAATGAAATGATTGCCACAGTAAGTTTAGGGAACATCCGTCATCTCATATAGATATAAAAGAAAAGAAAAAAAATTGTCCTTGTTTTGATGCACAATACTGGATGCTTGGGGCTGGTGCACTGGGATGACCCAGAGGGATGGTATGGGGAGGAAGGAGGCAGGAGGGTTCAGGAAGGGAAACATGTATACCTGTGGTAGATTCATGTTGATATATGGCAAAACCAATACAATATTGTAAAGTTAAAAATTAAATGAAATAAAAATAAAGAAAAACAGATGAAGGAAGTAAAAATGTCACACTTCCAGTTATAAGATAAATCAGTACTAGGGATGCAATGTCTTTGGGCTTCCCCCGTTGGTTCATATGGTAAAGAACCTGCCGGCTAAGGAATTTCATACAATAGGACACATTCTGGTGTTTCCTCACTAAAAAGTCTAGTCCTATTCTGTATCAGCCAGAATAGCAGGGAGGTAGTACTGAACTACTTTTATATATTTGTATGCTGCTGCTAAGTCATTTTCAGTGTGTGCCCAACTCTAGTCCTGGGATGAATCAGGCAAGAACACTGATAAGTGGGTTGCCATTTTCCTCTCAATGCATGAAAGTGAAGTCCCTCAGTCATTTTGTTTAAAGACAGTAGACCCCATGGACTGAAAGGCTTGCACCATGGGATTTTCCAGGCAAGAGTACTGGAGTGGGGTGCCATTGCCTTCTCTGATATTTGTGCATGTGTGATGTTAAAAATGAAATTTTACCAGGAAAAATAGCCATTGGTTGTGGTCTTAAGGGCCATGGGCTACATAGAGGCCTTGGAGTGAATGTATTTCCCCTGGAAATTGCCCAGACATCTAGATTTGCTTGTCGGTGATCTCTGCTGGAGGGGTAAAGTATTTTGGTCATCTACCAGAAAGATTAAACCCCAGCATGCTCAGAAAGGAAGTGAGGAAATTGGTGTTTGAATGTGTGTGCTCCTGAATTGCTCTCTGAAAATCAGCTCTGCCTGAGTCTAAGACAGCTTCCTCTTTCACTTTCTTCAATGGGATGCAATCACTGTCTCAGCCTCCTACTCACTAGGTAAGTTTTTCTCCGTGGAGACTGAGACAGAGCCTGAACTTCTATAGGACCCTCCTCAGTAGACAAGCATGCCCTCAGCACATGGCCGGGCAGAAATATTAGGAGCCTGTGACCAAATGGGCTCCAGTCTTGGAACTGGTGGGACAGATTCCTTGGAAGCTGGGTAGCACATGTGCCTTTCAAGCTACAGTTTGACAACCACATATAATAATGGAAAACTTTTCAGGGTTCTTTAAGTGAACCCTCAGATCCAAGCTGGTCACCTTGAGACTATCCATTCTTCTCAGTGGTTTCTCCAGGGAACTCATACAGCCAACGCTTTCCAGAAACCAAACTAGGAGATGGAATTGGGTCCTAAATTAAGGGGCGATGCCTCAAGTTTGCCCATTTTCTTCCTAGAGAGGAACAAAGTGCTCTGAGCCACAGATAGAGAAGCCCTGAAGGCTTTCCTACAGCTCCCATGAATGCAAGGGCTTTCCAGGAGACATCAAGTTCCTGATAAGAGTGCTGGTTGATGTTGACTTCAATCCATGAAGGCTGGGAAGAGGCAGCAAGCATTGGTTAAAGACAGTTGGTCCAGGCTCTGTTTGCTGGCCAAAAGGTAAACTATTTTGAGCACTACAGTGGAAGAAATTGGTCAGTCAACTGCAGAGCTCAGTTTGGGCTGATGAGTGGCCAGGAAGAGCCAAGACAGATGACCCAATAGTAATAAATTCCATCCAGGCACCAAAACTCCAAACTTAAAGCAATAGCCTATAAAGAGACATGTGATAATCACCTTTCTTAAATACCAATTAATCCAACCTTGTCAGTGCTTATGTAACACTCCAGTCCTGGTGGTACAAAACTCTGGGACCTGGGATTATCATTTTTACACAATTTGAGACTCATTAACCAAATTGAGGATGATTTCCCACAAGCTTGAAGAATGTACAAAGAGAAATGGGGGGATTGAAGCATAAAGCATTGACCAGTTTAAAGTGGTTTTGCCTCCTTAAAACAGGTTGTTGATTAATCAAACCTTGAGTTATTTTTAGAGGCAGCACTATGCATGTGCCAAAAAGGAGCCTATGTTTCCAGGATGACTGCAGAACCAAGAGGGTTCAGTCTGTGGAACTCTCAGAGTAGGAATGTTGCCAGGGGAGAACTGTATGAAGTCCTTCAATACGGAAAATCTGGCTTCTAGCAGCATGAATAGCTTACATGAACTAATTCAAGACTAGCCAATTAGTTTCCAAGTTTGCAGTTCCCCTAAACCCTTTCATTTTACCTCAAACTCTGGATTGAGGAGACAGATTTGAGAGCCCCACTTCCTGTCTTCTTGCTACTCCACCTTGGATTAAAGTTTTTCTCTCAAAAGCCTGTTCCATAGTATTGGCTTCTATGTGCATCAGGCAGTGAGCCCTTGCTGGGGAACACTAGTGACTGATAGGCCTGGAATTAGATTCCTCTCTGAATTCCTCTAGATCTGACACTGTTAGACTCCTCTTGACCCTAAGCAGAGCTTGTGTTCCTTAACACTCAAATGTATCTTGGGATAAAAGTAAGGACTCTGGATATATTCCAATACACTTCATCAGGCACAAAGCCTTGAAGGCTACCTCAGGAAATGACAGCAATAAGGAGGAGAAATAGATGATAGTGACAATAAGATCGTCTCTCTATGCAGTGTCAGAGAACTTCAATCAAAAGAGCAGAAAATCATATTGGACTGCTCCTTTCCTTTAGAAATGTGCACATATCTCAGATATGGTGGGTTGGGTTCTAGATCACTGAAATAAAGTGAATATTGCCATAAAGTAAATCATAGGAATTTGGGGGATTCCCAGTGCTTATAAAAGTTGTTAATCCTATTGTACACTTACTAGAAGATGTCTAAAATATGCACATAGCTTAATTTACAAATGTAAGACAGTTACAATAGTAACAAAGACAACTGATGAGGGCACCAGAAGAAATGAAATAAGGAAAGAATTTAAAATATTTAAAGAATTAACAATATGTGGAACAGGGACCCCAAGTGAATACATGATGTTGGGAAATGATGCCATAGATGTGTTCAATGCATGGTTACCATAAACTTTCAGTTTGTAACAAAACACAGTATTTGTGATGCATGATTACATGCAGTAGAATGTTTGAAAAGTATGCCTGTCAATCAATTAAAACAAGTCATGAAAAGAGACTGACTCTGGCTTTTGAAAAGGATGGAGCAGCATTTTTCTCTGGGAGACACCCCATTCTGCCCCCTGCCTTCTGTGTTATTTTCCCCATCTCAGGTCAAGTCTGGGACATGAAACTGTAAGGTTTGCATTAGGGACACTGCTCAAGAGTTTGCTGGGATGTGGTGTTCCCCAGGAATCCTTTAATCCAAGAGATAGACAAAATTTGGGCCCCCATAAGTGAGGACTGGAGAGACAACCACCATAAAATACAGGTCATTCAGAGACCTGCCCAAACTTGCTCTCAGGCCTAGAATGCCCAGACAGGACATTCCCTCTTATAAGCCTTGTAGTTCTCTGTGAGGTCAAAGTCTCAGTCTAAGAAGAATGGCCTCAGTTCAGTAGAGGGAGAATCTCAGGTTGGAGGGTCAGGTCCCAGGACTGGCCAGGACCATGGTGAGGTCCCTGAGTGAAGAAAGAAGTATCACTAGACCCACAAATGAGGAGGCTTTACAGACCCCTGCCCCTATTCCTAACCCCAGAGGCTCCAGGCAGAGTTATAGGGATGAGAAGCCTCTTCATTTCTATCTGGTCTCAGTGAGGGAATGGATGGAACCCCAGTTCTGAGGAGGGTGGCATCTTGGCCATCACCACTGGGAAGATGAGGACCATCAGTGCTGATGAGAGGGTCTCTCCCACCAAGGAGGAAGGCTCACGGAGTGGCTCTGCCCCTGTCAAGGAGAGATGCACAGAGAAGTGCCCTGATTCCCCACTAGGGACTCGGAGAGGTGAGGGCTTCGTTTGGGGGCAGGAGGACTCAAGTCCGTAGTGCGAAGGGTCCTGGGCTCTGACAGACGGCATGGTGAGGACCCTAAGGGATGACCCAGGGACTGCTGAACACTGAATGACGGGGTCCCCACAGAGCCCCGCCCCTTCCATCATCCCTCAGAGATCGTGCACAGGGCAGCCATAGCCGGAAGTGTCTCTGCAAAACTTCCGTGCTGGTGGCAAAGAGCTCGGACTGATGTTCAGCGTGTTCATGTGGCTAAGAGTGGATTCCCAGGACTGATCTGAAGGCAAGGTGAGGACCTGAATGTGGACTCAGGGACCATTCCCCCATCCTGTAACAAAGATAACTCCCAAAGTCTCATCTCTGTGATCGGCAGGGGATGGTTCCTACAACTCTCTTAGGCTGATTTCTTTGGTACATCTTGATCTAAGACATTCTGTAAGATAAGCGATTACTTGATTCTGTAAATGAAGAAACCTAGGCCCTAACTCCAGTCACTGGGAGAGCGCCGAGTGCGAACCAGGCATGGGGCAGTAAAGATGGTGACACAAAGCGGCACCCATGCACTCAATTCCCGGACTTCTCCCCTGCCGAAACTCTAAGAGGTGAAACTTTGTTTGGAGGCTTGTGGACACAGTTCGGGAAATGGAGGAGTGTCAGACTCTGAGAGATATGAAGATGGGGACTCTGAATGAGGACTGTAGAACACCCCGCCAGGCTTCTCCCCCCCCCCAACCCCACCCCTTCTGTCAGCTATCAGAGATCCTGGGTATCACAGCTTTGAGAGGTGAGGAAGAGAGGGCCCAAGCCAGCGGATGTCCCAGTGTTCCTCCAGCAATTCTTCCCACACCTAATGAAGCTGAGCCAAATTCTGTACTTTGTGGCTGAAGATAGCATTCAGTGTTCTATAAGTAGTATAGAATTGGGCATCCCAGAGGGTGCACAGTGTATAATTCCTTGGGGTTTGTGTTCTGTATGAGGAATTTAGAGATAAATCTGTGTTTTTATGTTCTTGCTACTTTTCAAAGGTTGCTCCTCAAAGCTTATAATCTAAGTGTACCAATGACATGAGTCACACTTACTGTTGTTTATCGGTCTTAAGGATAAGAGTTTTTCTGTTGTGTAAAACAAATGGAAAGCTTCCATCTTATTTAATAAGCTGGTGCAAGATAACATGGCATTACAATATGTTATTTCCTTGACAATATGAAAAAATTAAGCAGTGCAATATGTGGGATCAAGAAATAGAGGGAAAGTAAGATGGATGGTATTTTGTTTCCTCATCTTTTCTAGTCTGTGTTTTACAAAATTATAAGTGACTGTGTATGCTTCGTTAATTCAAAAATGTAAAATTAAATTCTAAGAAATTCATCCTCATGCTCACAGGCTCATTTATTCCCTAAACAGTAATTGAGCCTCTGCTCATAGAAGACTCCATGCTAGTACTTGGAGAGCTGAGAAAAAGATCTAGCCACTCACCATAAAATTATAGAGTCGAGAAGCAGCTGTCATGTAAAGGAAATGGTGACATGACAGCAGTCAAATGTGAATTCCCTGATGCAAGGTAGTGGTGGGCCTTGGGAAAGTATAAGTCTTCGGTGGGAAGTAATTATAAGTTGTGTGCATGGCAGGCTGGATGAGGCTGTGGTAATCGTGACCAGGGACCAGGTTCTCACATGGTGGGCTGCATAGTTTAAAGACAAAGCCTGGGATGGGAAACTGCCCTTAACAGTTACAGGCACACTTCACTCTGTTGCACCGTTGCTTTATTGTATTTCACAGGTACTGCTTTTCTTTTCTTTGTTCTTTTTCTTTACCAAATTAAAAGTTTGTGTTAGTCAACCTTGCTTTCCAGCCAACACAATTTGTCTTTCATGTCTCCATGTTTCATACACCGTTTTCACACCCTCACAGCAAAAATGATGTCTGTGTGTCACGTTTTGATCTTTTTGTTTTTGCAAAATGTTCACACCCTCAGCAGCAAAAATGATGGACTCAGTGAAGGCTCATCATAATGGTTAGCATCTTTTTCTTTTTGGACAAAAGACGGTGTTTTATTTAAGATAATCTATATTGTTCTGAGGCACAATGCTATTGCCCACTTAATAACCTATAGTATAGTATAAACATAAATTTTATGAAAGCACTGGGAAACAAAAAATTTGTATGACTCAATTGTGATATGGACTTTCCTTTGGGGTTGAGACCCAAACCTGCAGTATTTTCTGAGTCTGCCTGTGCTTTGGGATTGTGAGTAAATCAGAGAGAAATCATGTGAAGCTGGCATGGAATGTGTCCTGTGCTCTTATTCCAGTACAGGGAAACCCTGTGGAGATTAGATGGTTTATTCATGTTGTCTTCTGTCTGTGGAGTTTCCCAGAAATCAGGGTGGCACTCCCCTGAGGTGGGATGATGCCTTGAAGCTGCTGGACTGGCACACTCTGCCCTTGGTGGGGGATCCAGAGCCCACGCCACTAAAAAAATAATAATAATTGAAATCAAGTTATCTTGACTGTAATTTGGCAAACAATAGGGAAGGAATAGACACTTTTGGGTGGTTAAATGAATGAAAGTGGGAGTGGTTTATGAAAAAGGTCAAGTGAGAGATAGGTAAGATTGGGGCCCTTGAAACATTTTGGAGCTTTCTGTTACATCCACTGAGGATGTCTACCTCATGGTGACATTCAGTGGCATACTCCTAACTGGGATATGCTAGTTTTCCTTGCTAACCAGTATTTTTCTGATTTATTTATTGATGAGTTTGGAGATAAGTCTACTCCTGTGAAATGACCACCACAGTTTATGCCATAAACATATCCATTACCTCCAAAATTTCCCTCTCATCCTTTTTTAAGTTTATTTTTAATCGGAGTGTAGTTGCTTTACACTATTGTGTTGGTTTCTGCCATATATCAACATGAATCGGCCATAGGTATACATATGTCCCCTCCCCCTTGAACATCCCCCCACCTCCCACTTCTTCCCACCCGTCTAGGTTTTCACAGAGCACCAGTTTGAGCTCCCTGCATCACACAGCAAATCCCCATTGGCTGTCGATGTTCCATATGGTAATGTGTATGTTTCAGTATTACTCTCGGTTTGTCCCTCCCTCTCGTCCACCCCTGTGTCACCAAGTCTGTCCTCTATGTCTGCATCTCCATCCTGCCCTGCAAATACATTCATCAATGCTGTCTCCTAGATTCCATGTATATGTGTCAGGATACGATGTTTATATTTCTCTTTCTGACTTTCTTCACTCTGTATAATAGGCCCTAGGTTCACCCACTACATTGGAACTCACTCAAATATGGTCTTTTTATGGCTGAGTAGTACTTCATTGTATACAGAAACCAGAGCTTCTTTATCCATTCAGTGATGGACATCTAGGTTGCTTCTGTGGCCTATCTGTTGTAAATAGTGCTGCAATGAACATTGGAGTACATGTGTCTTATTCAGTTATGGTTTCCTAAGGGTTTATGCCCAGTAGTGGGATGGTTGGGTCATGTGGTAGTTTTAGTCCTAATTTTTAAGGAAACTTTATACTCTTCTCCATAGAGGCTGTATCAATTTACATTCCCACCAACAATGCAAGAGAGTTCCCTTTTCTCCACACCCTCTCCAGCATTTATTGTTTATAGACTTTTTGATGATGGCCATTTTGACAGATGCCTTCTCACCCTTTATGTTTTGTGTCTGGGATAAGAACACTTGCCATAAGATTTGACCTCTTAGAGAGTGTACAATATAGTATTTTTAACTATAAGCTCTATATTATATAGTAGATCCCTAGAACTTATTCATTTTGTATAATTAAACTTTGTAACTTTTGATTAATACTGAGAATTGGAATACTGCCTGCTGTATCAGTGAATAAACACTGTCAGTTATCAACAGTTGCAGCCACCACGGATGGTGAACCCTGAGGGAACACAGGATGTAAAAATACAGGATACGGGCCCCAGATATGTGAAGTTCATATCAAAGGAATGATTTCAGTGAGCCCCGATTCTTGCATCTTTCCATATATGAAAAAGGTCTAAATTCCTTAACCAGGGTTATCTGGTTTTCCTTCATTTATCTTAATCTTTTGATATTCAGACTACCTGCCCTTTGTTGCAAAACTTCGATGTAACCTGGCTCCTCCCCTCCCTTCTTTGGAGCAGTTCTCTCAGGGTTACTCGAGACGCTGCCTCCTGGGTTGAAGTCCTAAACGTTTGTACCAAAGAGAACATACCTGTCAGCTTTTAGGCTGTGAATTTTTTTTTCTTTTAATTTATTTATTTTAATTGGAGGCTAATTACTTTACAATATTGTAGTGGCTTTTGCCATACATTGACATGAATCAGCCATGGGTGTACATTGTTCCCTTTCCTGACCCCCCTCCCACCTCCCTCCCCATCCCATCTCTCAGGGTCATCCCAGTGCACCAGCCCTGAACACCCTGTCTCATGCAGAGACTGTGAATGTTTTTTAAGTCTACAATTCCTTCTCATTCACCCTCCCATAGACCATGGTAACCATTACTCTGCTCTCTGTTTTTGTGACTTTGACCATTTTAGATTCTTCATATAAATGACATGCAGTATTTGTCCTTCTGTGTCTGGCTTATTTCACTGTAGCAGAAGGTCCTCTAGGTTTATCCACGCTGTCATAACTGGGAGGTTAGCTTCTTTTTAAGGCTGAATGGTGTTCCATTATATGTATATTTTGCATCTTCTTTATCCATTCATCTGTCACTGGACACCTAGGATGCTTCCCTTTCTTGGCCATTGTGAGTAGTGCTGCAATGAACATGGGAGTGCAGAGCTCTCTTCGAGGTCCTGATTTCAGTTCCTTTGGATAGTAGTGGAATGTGGAAAGTATTATGTGTTATTTTTGATTTTTTGAGGAACTGCTACACTGTTTTCCCTGTAAATTGGCTGTACCAATTTATATTCCTACCAGCAGTGTTGAATATGTATAGTTTACTAAGAAACTTGCAAACTGTCTTCCAAAGTGGCTCTACCATTTTGCATCACCACCACTGAGGAATGAGAGTTCTTGTTGATTCACCTCCTTACCAGCATTTGGTGTTGTCAGTCCTTTGAATGCTGGCCATTCTGAAAGGATGTCGTGGAATCTGCTTTTTTTTTTAATTTGCAGTTCCCTAATGGTATCTGCTTGTTTTTTTTAATTTGCATTTTCCCTTTAATTGGTATATGATGTGGAGAATCCCATCTTTCCATATGCTGAATGGTATATGATGTGGAGCATCTTTCCATATGCTTGTTTGCCATCTCTGTATCTTGGGCAAGGTATCTATTCCTATCTTTTGTCCATTTTTTATTAGATGTTAGTTTTCTTCTTATTAATATTAAGAGTTCTTTGTATATTTTAGATTAGAGCCTTCATCAGATATGTTTTTGCAAATATTTTCTCCCAGACTATGGCTCATCTTCTAGTTCTCTTGGTGTATTTTTATAGAGCAGAAGTTTAAAGGGAATAAAATCTAGCTTATCAATTATTTCTTTCATGGATCCCCATCACTTTTTTCTGTGATGATATTTTGTTGATTGGTTTGCTATGTGGCACATGGGATCTTAATTCCCCATCCAGGGTTTGAACTCACAGCCCTTGCACTGGAGGCACAGTGTTTGTAAAATTTTAGCTTTTTTATTTTGTGTTGGGGTATAGCAAATTAACACTATTGTGACAGTTTTCAGGTGAACAGTGAAGGGACTCAGCCATACATATACACGTATCCACTCTCCCCCAAACTTCCATCAGTACTGCCACATAATACTAAGCAGAGTTCCCTGTGTTATACGGTACATCCTTGTTGCTTATCCATTTTAAATATAGCAGTGTGTACATGTCCATCAGAAATCCCCTAACTATCCCTGTCCCACATCCTTCCCCAGCGGCAACCATAAATTTGTTCTCTGAGACTGTAAGTCTTTCTATTTTGTAGTTAAATTCATTTTATCATCTCTTTTTAAATTATACATCTAAGATATGTCATATAATATTTCTCCTTCTCTGTCTGAGTCACTTCAGTCAGTATGATGATCTCTAGGTCCATCATGTTGCAGATTGGTGGTTGCCACAAGAAGGGGTTGGAGGATGGATGAAATGGGTGTAAATGACCAAATGGCATAAACATTCACAACTTTCACTTACAAAATAAAGAAGCCCTAGTGTTCTTGCCTGGAGAATCCCAGGGATGGGGAGCCTGGTGGGCTGCTGTCTATGGGGTCGCACAGAGTCGGACAGACTGAAGCGACGTAGCAGCAGCAGCAGCAGCAGGGATATAATGTACAGCATGGTGACTGTAGTTAATCATTGCTGTTGTTAAGTCACCAAGTGGTTTCCTACTCTCTGCAACCCCATGGATTGTAGCTTGCCAGCCTCCTCTGTCTTTGGAATTTTCCATGCAAGAATACTGGATTAGGTTGCTGTGTCCTCCTCCAGGGCATCTTCCCGACCCAGGAATTGAACCCGCATCTCCTGCATCAACAGGCAGATTCTTTACCACTGAGCCACCAGGGAAGCACATAGTTAATAATACTGTATTGTATATGTGAAAGTTCCTGAGAGAATATATATGTTTTTAAAGCGAGCTATAGTTGTTGTGGGCTTCCCTGGTGGCTCATATGACAAAGAATCTGCCTGCAATGTAGAAGACCTGGGTTTGATCACTTAGTCAGGAAGATCCCCTGAAGAAGGGAATGGTTACCCACTCCAGTGGGTTATTCTTACCTGGAGAATTCCATCGATAGAGGAGCCTGGCGGGCTACTGTCCTTAGGGTCAAAAAGAGTTGAAGAAGACTGAGCAACTAACACTTTCACTTCATTTTCATAGTTGATGTACAATATTTTATGTTTCAGGGACAAAACAAAGTGATTCACAATTTGTAAATGTTGTGTTACATTTATAGTTGTTATAAAATATTGGCTATATCCCCTTTGTTTTGCAATATATCCTTGTAGCTTATCTATTTTATACATATTAGTTTGCACCTCTTAATCTTCTATCCCTGCCCTTACCCTCCCCCTTGCTGCTCTCCCTGGTAACCACTGCTAGCTTGTTCTCTGTATCTGTGAGTCTGCTTCATCTCCCTAGTCTGTTTTATTTTTTAATTCTCCATATAAATGGTATTATACAGCATTTGTCTTCCTCTCTCTCACATATTTCAGTTAACATAATGCCTTCCAATCAATCCATGTTCTTGAAAATGGCAAAAGTTCATTCTTTTTTATGACTGAGTAATATTCCATTGTGTGTGTGTGGATCTTTTCAAATTAGTGGTTTTTTTTTTTTTTTTTCATTTTTAGCAGTAATTTAAAGTAAGTTGAGTGCTGAAGAATTGATGCTTTTGAACTGTGTTGTTGGAGAAGACTCTTGAGAGTCCCTTGGACTGCAAGGAGATCCAACCAGTCCATTCTAAAGGAGATCAGTCCTGGGTGTTCTTTGGAAGGAATGATGCTAAAGCTGAAACTCCAGTACTTTGGCCACCTCATGTGAAGAGTTGTCTCATTGAAAAAGACTGGGACAGAGGATGAGATGGCTGGATGGCATCACCGACTCGGATGTGAGTCTGAGTGAACTGCGGGAGTTGGTGATGGACAGGGAGGCCTGGCATGCTGCAATTCATGGGGTCGCAAAGAGTCACGACTGAGCGACTGAACTGAACTGAAAGTTTATTCAAGCTTTAATGCAGGTTATTCTGACTTTAAGGTAGCATCACATGGCATACTTCTGAGTACATTCCTGAAAAATTCTTTTGTACTTATTTCTGTTTTATAGATCTATGCAACCTCTGGCACTGGGGAGGCTATCATCTGGGTTCGGATCACATAGCAGTGAACAAATGGATACCAGAACTTTAGAAATCATGAAAGCAAGAGACCACAGTGATCCTAGAGTAGCGAACCAAGTGTTGCCATTAGTTTTCATCTCTGGATGATAAATTCTGTTGCAAATGCAACCTAGGTAGTATGAACGGATAGTCTTTAGGGAAATGAATTGTCACAGAGAATAAACTGCCTTGATATGTATGGGTTGCCATTCTTTTCCGTAATTGTGATTTGCCCATGAAATGTATCATCCCCAACTGGACCTGCAGAATATTGTCCTGGAGGGTCACTGGCCCCATCACTAAGTTCCTTAGTAATCCATTTCAGCGCCACAGTCTGTGCTTTTTGTCTGACTCCTCACTGTCTCAGTGTGTGCTCAAAGGTCTGGCCAAAACTCCTGATTATCTGGTGGCTGGGAAGGACTATCTCTTCATCTCACACTGGCTCTGCCAGTCACAGGTGCCTTCTTAATAAACAGGGAGGTTGGACTGGGGTGGGGTCACTGGCAGAGAGTAGATGAGGCTGGAGGGGAAGGGGAGACGAGCAGTGGAAACCCTTAGACTCAGACAAGCATCGAGTACCTGATGGAGACCATCCAAATTAGTGGGTTCTTTTTTTTTTTTTTTTTCAGATATACAACCAGGAGTGGGATTGCTGGGTCATGTGTTAGTTCTCTTTTTAGATTTTGAGGACCCTCCTTACTGTTATCCATGGTGGCTGCACCAATTGACATTCCCACCAACAGTGTACAGATCTTGTCCACATGCTCACCAACATTTGTTACTTCTGTTCCTTTTGGATGATAGCCCTTCTGATAGGTATAAGATAATACCTCATTGTGGTTTAAATTTGCATTCATATGATGATTAATGATGTTGAACATCTTTTCATGTGCCTCTCAGCCATTTGTATGTCTTCTTTGGAAAAATGTGTATTTAAGTCTTCTGCCCATTTTTTTCTTGATTTTTTTTAAAACTGTTATATCAACTGTTTATATATTTTGGATATTAACCCCTTATTGGTTATATCATTGGCAAATATTTTATCCCATATAGTAGGTTGGCTTTTCATTTTGTTGATGGTTTCCTTTGCTGTGCAAAAGCTTTTAACTTTAATTACAACTCATTTATTTATTTTTTTTATTTCCCTAGCTTTAGGAGACAGATCCAAAAAATATTGTTATGATTTATGTCAAAGAGTGTTCTGCTCATATTATCTTCTAAGAGTTTTATGGTTTCCACTCTTATAGCTAGGTCTTTAATCCCTTTTCAGTTTACTTTTGTATATAGTTTTAGAGAATATACTGATCTCATTCTTTGAGAGCTACATGTCAAAGAATGAGATTAGAGCATAAATACAATTTGGTAATGTCAGAAAATTAAATGTGCTTTTACATTTGAGCCAGTAATTCAGTGTTTTCAGAAATTAACTCTGAAGAGACATCCACAACCATATGAAAATATGTAAATGCCTATGCACATGTTAATTGAGGGAACATGATATATCCACAGAGTGGAGTACTACAAAGCTATAAAAAGGAATGAGTACAATTTTGTAAACTAATATGGAGTGCTTCCATGATAGATATAGATATATAAAAGAATGTGGGAGTTTGGGGCTAATGTCAATGATACCAAGTGCAGTGCCTTCCCATTCTGGTATGAAGAGGCTTTGAGAGCTGAAGAAGGAGAGCCAGAGCCAGAGCTGCAGCCAGGGCTCCTATGGTGCCAGGGCCAGTGCACTTTCCAGAGCATGTCCAAATTTCCTCCCACCCCTAGTGAAGTCTGAGCAGATACTTCACATTGCATTTCAAGAAAGCAGGCAATCTTCCCACTAGCGGAGGGCCATGGTGGGGCTCATGGAAATTCAGCATATAACGTATTTATTTGTGTTCCTATACAATATGCACAAATTGGAGGTTTTTCTTTTTCTGTTTTTAAATGTTGTTCCCTTTAATTAAAGATGTGTTTAGCTTCAGAGTCCAAGTATACTAATGGCACAGCTCCCACATGTACTGCAGATTATCAAGTTGAAAAATAAGAAATTTCATATTACATAGCACAGACTGAAATCCTTGAATCATTTCTTGTCATTCAGAACAAGATAACATGATATTGCAATATGGTTTTTTTTGTGAAAATGGAAATTTTTCCACAGTGAAGTCTGTGTGATTATCAGATACAGAAAAAAATCTTAAGAGGTATTCACTTCTTCATTTGTTTTATTTGTTTTAGTCTTTCTTTGTAAAATTGAAGTTTATTTATCTGGATTGGCTTCACTTATTTAAGAATGTGGGAGAAGTGAAATCCCAGTAAATTGCTTTCTTGCACACTTGCACTATAGTTGTTCAAATATCAATTTAGCATCTGCTCTTTGGAAGGCTTCTGGGTGGTTTTGGGGATGCTAAGAAAAATAAACTCAACCCCTTCTTATAGAATTCTAGAGTCTAAGAGCAGCATTCATATAAAGTAGCTGGTGAACTGAGATCTAGGGGCCCAATAAAAATGAGGTGTAAGGAGGTGAGGGGATTGAGGGCTTCCTCATGAGGAGTCTAGTGTAAATACACTGAGGCAAGGCACTTGGAGACTTTAGGACAATAAAAGTCTGGCAGTGGAAGGTAGTTTTAAGTTAGGCTACAGGTCTAGCCCACCAGGGAGGCTGTGGAAACACTGAATAGGGGTCAGACCCTCAGATGGCGGGTCTCAAAGTTGAGAGACTTAAGCCTGGAATGGAAAACTACCCTGAACAATTGCTTTGGAATTATGGGGCTTCCCAGGTGGCTCAGTGGTAAAGAACCCACCCACCAATGCAGGAGACATGGGTTCAATCCCTGGGTCAGGAAGCTGCCCCTGGAGGAGGAAATGGCTACCCAATCCAGTATTTTTGCCTGGAGAATCCCATGGACAGAGCAATCTGTTCAGTCCATGGGGTAGAAAAGGGTCAGACACGACAGAGTGACTAAACAGCAACACGAGTAGACCAGAGAGAAATCCCCCCTGGGGAGGGGATGGAATGTGCCCTGTGCTCCTGTCCCAGTGCCCGTGAACACAGTGCACAACCTAGATGTTTCATGCACATCATCTCCAAGGAGATTCTGTGAAATAAAAGTAATAGTAGAATGAAACCGGAAACTCAGAAGCCAGTGGGCTGACACTTTGCTGTGAGTCATGGAAACAGAGCTCATTTTATTGAAAGGGCATTCCATTCAGCGTTTTGGCTATGTTGATAATTCCACCAAAGTCTGTGAGGTGAGTCTATTTTAGGTGATGGTGAAATTGATGAAGATAGGGGCTTATTTTATTTAGTTACTTATTTATTTGGCTATGCTTGGTCTTATCTTTGGCATGCAGGATCCTTGATCTTCCTTGCAGCCTGAGAGTTCTTTAGTTGCAGCATGAGGAATGTTTCAGTTGTGGCATATAGGATCTTTAGTTGTGGCATGTGAACTGTTAGTTGCGGCAAAGCTGTGGCATGTGGGACCTAGTTCCCTGATCAGCAGTGGAACCCAGGCCTCCTGCATTGGGAGTGCAGAGTCTTAACCCCTGGACCACTAAGGAAGTCTCTAGGAGTTGTTCAGATGAAAGAGCAGCCGGGAAGGAAGACAGAATTAGTCTCAGAATCAAATTTAGATTCTTTGAATTTCTTTCAGTTAAAAAACTACCCCCACACTCAAAATACGATCTAGTAGTGGAAATGAAAGATTCTTTCTAAACAGCATTTTGGACTGATTTGGTGTTTCATGTCCAAGAATGCCACAGATTCTCTGACATCTCCTGGATTTAAAAGATTCCTCAGGGTCGGTGGTATCCTCCAGGATGAAACTAATCATAATCATAGTAAAAACAGATATTGTGTAAAGTCTCAGTGTGGTCCAGGCAGTGTGCCAGGTGCTTTAGCTACATGCCACTAGCCCTACAAAAGCCACTTCACCTGAGGCTCCCCAAGTTTGGGGATGGACCCAAGTCCACACAACTGATAAGAGACAGAGCTGGGACTAGAGTGCTGGTCTGAATTTATCCACAGCATGTACCCTTCCACTTGTCCTGGCCTGAGGTGCTCATGAGTCAGTTAATTCACTGTCTTCTAGCACTCCAACATGTATCTTGAGTGACAGAAAAAGGACTCTGTGACGAAAACACTGGGATGGAATACATAGCCAAGGCAATACAAACACCAAAATAATTAAGAGGTGTGAATAAAGGAGAGAAGGAGATAATGCTCAGTTAGCAAATGATCACCTGCATGTGGAAATTCAGACACCCTCAAGTGATCGAGGGCTTACAAGATTATCTGGCGCTATCCTTCTATGTAGAAAGTAAACATTTTATTTGTTTTAATTAAAAATAGTTATTTCTATTTATTTTTTGACTGCTCTGGGTCTTAGTTTGACACTTGGAATCTTTGTTGCCACATGCAGGCTCTTTAGTTGTGGAATGTGAGATTTTAGTGTGGCACGAGAACTCTTAGTTGTTGGATGTGAGA
>NW_027219745.1:0-25000 GCF_027580195.1 Bos mutus
GAAGGACTTGCCACACTCTGAATAAGTTATGAAGCCATTTCTTAAGCTGTGAACCACACCCTGGCCAGCTAGGATTTCCAGAGGTGTATCGTTTGATATTGTGGACAATCTGCATTGTCTCACTTAATGAAACTGGTGCATGTATCATCTGTGCCCACACCACCCTACTCCTCCACTGAATCCTCTTAGAATGCCAAGGACCTCTCTAGGAGGTCCCTAACAGTTTTCCAAGGAGAGCTGAAACAGAGAGTCGGGTTTCCACAATCCAGAGAAACAGAAGCCTAGGGCTGTGTAAGCACTCTGCTGGGAAAGAACAACAGTTGATTGTCTCAGAAAAACAAACAGCCAATAGTATCTGTGTTCTGGAAGAGGAAGCTCCTATCACAAACACATGTAGAGGACTTGCGGAGGTTCAGCAGCAGAGCTGCTGCATCTCTTCTTGGAAGGCAGGCAGCAAGCTGCAGGCTGTGGGTGCTCAGGTGGATTTCATGTGAACCCAAGTTGCTCCTTTCCTTGTACTTACACGCAGCCTGCATCAGCAGGTTAGAAACAATAATATGGATGAAGTGCCCACAGAACTCCAGCTCAGAGCACCTGGGAGCCAGCACCTTGCTCTGGATGCTAAGGCTCCTGGGCAGGGGGATTGATGAGCTGGCCAGGGGCCTCTTCTACACACCAGCCCAGCAGCACTGGCAGCTTGTCCTGGCCACATCTTGCATGGCTGCTTCAAGGTTCTGAACTTCAAGGCAAGAACTCATGCCTTCTGAGTTCCCACTCACCTGGGCTACTTTCAGGGTCCAGTTTCCTCCCAATAATCCAGGGGAGCCTGATAGGAACCCCTGGAGGAATCAGAAATGAAAAACTCTAAGATACTCCTTTTGATGAGCTAAAAGAGCAGCTCAAATGCAAGCATGCACATGCTTCAGTCTGGATAAAAACACTCTGGCTGGCTGTCAGCTTTGAGCCAGGCTTGGTGCTCGGCACTGGGGCATATGGAGAATATGCCAGACTACTCCAGACTGGAATATCCCATTCCTCCCAAAGCTGTCAGTCTGGGCACAGTTGTGTTTTATCCATCCCTGATCTTTTTTTTTTTTTCAAGTATTTTCAGAATGGATTCCAACTTAAATGTTTCTTCTATAGCTTATACTCCTCTTGCTACTGCCTTACACTATAAACAGATATCAAATCATACTAATTAAATACCATTAGCATCTTTGAAGCCTTTTCAGGTGGCAGAGTGGTAAAGAATCTGCCTGCCAATGCAGGAGATTCAGGAGAGCTTGGGATGATGCCCTAGAGGAGGTAATGGCAACCCACTATTCCAGTATTCTTGCCTGGAAATTTGCATGGGCAGAGGAACCTGGTGGTCTACAGTCCATGGGGTCACAGAGAGTTGGACAAAGCTTAGCAACAAGTATCTTTTGCAGAGGACATTACAACACTTGACAAACACTGGCCATGAGTAGTAAATTCATCTGTAAATTGATTCCAAATTCACAGATGGATAGTAGTAGGTGGGTGTGTAGAGTCGAGAGATATCAGAAAAAAATTCTGACTTACCATTAAAAACTTGCATTATGATCTCAGGCAAACTCCTCCACCTCCCTGGAGCCCTGTGTCCTCTCTGTATGCAGCACTGGCAGCTGAAAATAAAATGATCCTGGGTATTTGAAACTCTGGGAGAGGTGACTTTTATTCATCATAATAGTAGCAGAAGCATTATTGATATGTAGACACCAGGGGTCTGGATGCTGTTTCTCCTGTACAGCAAAGTTTCACAGAAATAGATTTTCCTGCCCCAAATGCCAGGGGAGGTCATTTACACTGGTCTCTTTCACCCTTCCCTGCTGTACAATCTATGCACGTTGGTCACTGACAGTGAGCCTGACTACTCAGCAAGTTGAGCTATGCTCAGAAGGAAACCAGAGAAGGCAATGGCACCCCACCCCAGTACTCTTGCCTGGAAAATCCCATGGATGGAGGAGCCTGGTAGGCTGCAGTCCGTGGGGTCGCTAGGAGTTGGACATGACTGAATGACTTCACTTTCATTTTTCACTTTCATGCATTGGAGAGGGAAATGGCAACCCACTCCAGTATTCTTGCCTGGAGAATCGCAGGGATGGGGGAGCCTGGTGGGCTGCCATCTATGGGGTCATACAGAGTCGGACATGACTGAAGCAACTTAGCAGCAGCAGCAGCAGAAGGAAACAGCTGGAGCCAACCCACGAGGACAGGTAGAATAAGTCCAGGTTGCTGAACTCCTGGCCATGTGCTCACTTGAAATTCCAGGTAGTCTTGGAGAGCAACCTTCGGCTGTTTATAATGCCACAGTCTTTTCTTTAGTAAATTATGTCCTGTGTGTGCTAAGTGAACTAAAATTATTCACTGTGTATCTGACTTACAGATGGACTGCTTTAAGTCCTAAGGAATCAATCACTCTATTGTTCAATTGTTGTTTAATCCCTAAGTTGTGTCTGAATTTTTGTGACCCTAAATTCCAACTAATTTTACAAGGTTCTTAAGGGCTGTCTCAAATGAAATACCTCACATTGAAGAATAAAAAAAAACTCCAAAGTCAGAGTAATTATTTTTTTAAACTGTATGTCTGAATGCACTTAAAAAAAAAAAAAAGTATCCTCAAAAGTTTTTCAAAAAATGACACAAAAGCATAGATGAAGTCAACTTAGCCAGAAATAACTATAAATTTGGGCACTTTGAGGTAAGTTGAAACAGGTTTAGTATTTCTCTTGGTTTTTAAAAGTCAGTGTCTTTAATTAAAAATAAAACTAAAGTTAGATGACTGGTGTTTTGACATCCAACCAAGTTTTATTTCTGGTACAACTATCCAGACTAAAACACCACTCATGCCAAAACTTGCCCATTTTTATGTGAATGTTTGTTTATACTCAGCTCTCTAAGCTCCACACCATCATGTCCTGTTCTGAGTTAAGTAATCTTGTCCAGCGGTAAGGGGAAGTACACTTACGTGTTCATTTTGCCTCGCTGTAAGTCCTTTCCAAATGTCTGACAGAGAACCTGGATGAAGTGTGAAGGCCCCAGACAGTAGCCATCAGACAAGGACCACATGCTGACACCCACCATATTCTCCAGGGTTATATGATCAGTAAGGTTTCTGAGTGGGCCACCCCAGACTCAAAAGATTTCAATTGGTTTTCTTTGACCTTGGACTTGTCAGTGATGTCATGCATAATACAAAGAGTCTGAAGACAGGTGACCTGCTTCCAAATACTAACTCCATCATTTCTTGCTGTGTCATCACAGGCAAACCATTTAAATCCTCTGAGCCCCTAGTTTTTTCTTTTTACCTACCTACCTACCTATCCATCCATCCATCCATCCATCTTCTACCTTCATCTATCACAGCAGGTTGTGGTAAAGAGGAAAAGAGGAAGTATAAAGAGGGAGGCACTTTGAAAACTGCAAATGCACAAATTAATAGCAATTGTTCAGATGATGATAGATGGACAAGGGCTTAGGGCCTAGGCCTAAACTTGGGCTTTCTATTGTCTGAGGGTTTCTGGGATTTGAGGCAAGAGTGAGGCAGGGAGTGTGGGCCAGGGGACGATGACTCCCAGATAGTTCCATGAGGTGGTTCCAGGGCCAAGTCAACATGATTGTCATTAAGTATGAAAGAAATGAGCACCACATGTCAGAGGAGGAGAGTAGTGGTAATGTGGAATATTAAGTTGGGAGCTGAGGACCTGTTAGACCTGGATCCTGCACTAGAAGGAGGGCAGTGGGAGGAAGTGTGGAAAGAGCCTGAACCAGACCAAATGGAGCCATTTCTGGACCCCTGTTTTTTCATTCTCCTTATGTGCTGTTGGATATAGAAAACTTCAATTTCCTGCTTGGTTACCCCTTAAAGTAATTCTTTAAATTGTACATATTTTTAAATTATTCATTTGTGCATCTTTCAAAATGCATAGTAACACTATCATTTGACAAAAAAACAAAAACCACTATATGTCTCTTCATGTGTTTAAGTTAATATCTAAACCATTTCTTCTTCAATGTAAATTGTTGCAAAGGATATAATCTCTGGTGAATCAGAAATAGGAAATTTTAAAAATAAAATCCTAATATGACTTCTTCACTGTTTCCAGGACAATCTAATACCACAGCAATTTGATATCTACCATAATTCATTTTAATATACACCTACAAGCTCATCTTTAGTAGGCAAAAATTTATTTCATTTACTCCTTAAAGTTGTATTTCCACTCTACTTTCTTCACATAATTTTACATTAATGTGATACATTTTATGCCTAAAATTCTTTAATTGATCATCCATAATTATCTGCAGCAAAAATATGTATATAACTTGAATTCAATTTTGTACATTTTAATTTGAAGGTAATGTTTAAATCCTGTAGCCAAATAGCTCTAGATATTAAAGAAATAATTCTAAACTGAATTATCACTATAGATACTATTAATATGTGATTTATCACAAAGGATTTTATTAATATTAAATATAAAAATAAAATTTTATTGGAAAAAACACTTTTCAACAGACTTACTAAAGTAAGATGCATCTAATTCCTAAAATAGATGGCAATCCTCACCAACATTAATCTCATTTTACAATTATTGTTGCTACAGTTGTTGTACACACTATGAAACATTTTTCAAGAAAACAAAAGGAATTTTATCATAGTAATGTCCGTTACCAAGCTCCCTCTGATAGGGTGATCTATCATCAAAATGATTTTTAATGATCTAACTTTTGACAGAGCTCAACTCAGTCTTCCCTCAAATTTCATGAAAGCAAAGTATTAAAAGTCATCTGAGTTGGAAAAAGATTTAATACTAAATCAACAGACTTTCACTTTTTCAATAAGCACTATTTTTTCTGACACTCAAAAGATTTGTGGGCCCTGGAGAAACTCATCATAGTAAGCAGAGGGAGAGAGGCAGGTCTCACCTTTATGGAGAGGTCTTTGTAGAAAGCAAGACCCTCCACCCACCTGGGACTGCTCACTGCTGCTCAGCTCTCGGCAGAGCAACCTTTGGAAAGGGTGGACAGGCAGGCTGTGCATCTTCAATTTTTTTTTTTTAATCCACATATTGATGTAACCTTAGCAAGCATTCACATACCAGCAAGCAGGTGGTGGTCCACTTGTGAAGGCTACCCCTTTGGACTGTCTAGGAGCTGACTCCCACTGACCTGGGAGCTGAATCTCAGCAGAGCTGGCAACCCTGGTCAGCGGGAGATTCCCTGACCTCTCCATCTGGCATTCTCCAAAGTGGGTTGGGGCAGGGGCACAGGGAGGCATTGGTGCAGGTTGAAAATGTGAGTGATTCCCAGTGAAGACAGAATCCCAGTTGAAAACCATTTGGGAAAAGCTCCCTTTATTTCCCCTTCTTAGAAATTTTCAATCAAACCAGAATATTAAAGGCTAAAAAAGCTGTTTAACTTTCTTTAGCGTAGATTTTTTGGAAATCAGTTTGCTCCCCCACCCCAATCTTTTCTCCCAAAGAACAAACAGTTATATAGAAAGAGACTTTAAATCATCTGCTCTGATCCCCAGAGCACCAGACTGAGGCTCCTGAGATCTATGTGGTCTGACCTGTTCGTGACAGCTACAGGCCTCTCTAGTTTCCAGGGGATCTGAGATTGGTTGGTTTTCAAGGGCTGTTAACCTGCTAGGGCAGTGTTACCCTCTGCCCCAGTCTTCCTACTGATGTTACCTATTTTTAAATGGATGTTCTAGTACAACAGGAAGGTTTCTGTGCTACTGATGTAGGGGCAGCAACCACTGCAGCCATGAACTTGAAGCCTTATGATCAGCTCTCAAATAACCACCAGTGGAGGGTCAGTTTGGTGCCTCCCTAGCTGTCTTTCTGTGCCCCATGGTCCATGATGGTGTGGCCCACGTCAAGAGAGGAGTATAATTCGATGCAGTGTACAATTAAATTCAAACATATATGAGTGGATTGTGTGTGTGAGAAAGAGACTGTGTCTCATCATGTGACTGTCTTTATTACATCTAGAGCCATGTGGATTATAATCATCTGGTTTTAATTGTCCATCTTTTCATTGCCAAGCATGAAGAGTTTGCTACCTTACCATGATGAAGATGAGAATACACAGTTCAAGTACCCGCTGGGGAGAGACGTCCCTGATGCTGTTCACTGCATGGGAAAGAGGGCTGGGTCACCTGACTTGGGTCACATTTTGGAACTTCTCAGGCATTTGATCTAAGACACCACCACTGACAATACACAAGAACAAGTCCCTGCTATCCTTTCCTCCAGGAAGACCCCAGGACTTCAAGTTAGAAATCAGTCAATATGCAATGCACCAGTGCTGAACATTTTGGTTAGCATGGAGATCCAATCAGACTCTCCACTCTGACAGCAGCTCAGAACTCAAATAAATCTGTTGTACCTTCTGGGAACAAGGTTGAAGAGTGAGCTGGTGGAGCATCTCTGTTCTTGGAACACAGGAACCGTAAAGCGTTCTGCCTGTACCTTCACTCTGCACACCGTCTTCACTCTACACAGAACAAGACAGCTGATGAGAACCAGAGACCAACCACATGGATGACTGGTCCAGCCTCAAATGGTACTGGATTGGCCCTGGGAAGACTCTGCTCTCACCTGTGAAGCTGCAAAATAACCAATGCATTTTATAAGTTTCTGCAAACCAAGAACAGAACTCAAAACAGCTGGAAGAAATGAGATAAGGCATCACAACTAGCTTTTGATCTTAAAACCACTAGACATTTCCTGGGAAATCATCCTCCCAAACTCCTTTTATGGGAAGACAAGGGGAACAGAAATCAAATGGTTTGCCTACAGGTGAAGGGGAAGAGCTCTCAGCACTTCAAGTCATGGGTTCTAGATGTTAAGGTTCAGAGAAACCTGCAGGGAAGTGCCAGGGAATAAACACCACACAGCGAGTCTGTGAGCAGGATACTCTACATGCTCAGTGAAACCTCCTGGACAAATTTGGCTTAAATATTTTCTTTTTAATGCTTTATAGGATGGCTGGTAAGAAGAGCTGGGTGAGGAAAACAAAGTAACGAGATTAAAATTTCTTCCGTGTAATGAGATAGGCAAAATACAACCTCAAATAATAATATGTCTAAGCATAAGTCTTAAGGAATACAGCTTTCTTTATTAAACAAGAAGTATGGGGTCACACAGAGTTGGACACAACTGAAGTGACTTAGCAGCAGCAACAACTTTTAATTACATTAATATTCCCCCTTTGGTTTCAAATTGTCCTGATCCTCTTCTTAATATGCTCATTGTCTATGCCCTTCATGTGTCTTATGATCATAATTTTAACGCTTTAAAGCAGCTGGATGATATAAATATGGATCTGTGAAAAGCATACAATAAATATGTCATGTCAAGCATTCCTACCATTTACCAAATTATTAATGTCTTTTAATATGGTACAGTTGATGTGAGAACATTGAAAAACCAAGGAGATAATGTTGCTAAATTAGGGATTTCTGGCTTCTCATCCTTTATAACTGAAGGTTGTTAACAAGATTATTCTTTTAATCCCTTTGCCACTCTGCCATCTTTACTGTAGGTTTATGGATGTTCATAACATCCTTGCTTAAAAACTATTCTAGCAAGCGAATTCTGTTCATTCATCTCAAATATCCTGTTCATTGCCATCAATCATGGCCCAGGCCATGTCCCAGCCATCCAGATCTAGTCTTCTCTCCCGACCACACTAGCTCACTTCCATGCAACTTCCTCCTAAATTCTTGCCACACTCTCTTTGATATCACTGACAATTCAAAACCTACCTCCTGACATTGTCATTCATATATAAATATATTATATATATAATATATAATATGTAAAATATAGTATGTAAGATATATGCAAAATATAATATAGAGAAATTATAAAGAGTCTTTGAAATAAAGAATTCCACTGAATTGTTTCCAGATGACTTGGTGTGTTTTTTCTTGTCATCTACTTGTATGACAGTCATTTGAATTTCAACTATTATTAGAACTGCAAGAAAGAGAGGACTAGAATCTTGCCTCGTGGAACTCCCTTGTTAGTACTTTTATCCACCTTCCCTGGTCTCATGCCCTCTTGAGCTCTCCTTTCTTTCTCTCTTTCATGACCTACTTTTTTATTCTTTTTATAGGTTTTTCTACAATATTTTCTCTTTACCTTTTTTTTTTTTTGGAGTATGTTTCATCACTTCCACTCTTTACTCTTTAATCTTTCTCAGAAGCACAAATAACACACACACACACACACACACACAGAAACACACAAGTTCCCATACCATCTCTGTTGAGGTGCTGTTTGACTGGGCTGTCTCTGTATTTGACTCACATTTTCATATTCCACAATATTACCACATGCCAGGAGAGGCAACCATTTTCCTGTCTGCTTCTCCTTTTGACCCACATTACACTAAAATGAAGCAAAAGGAAGGGTTGCAGACAGACCACTGAATGCTTTAAGATGCTGGCCTTTTAGAATTACATCTCATGTTTTCCAAAGCATCAGAGCCCTGGCCAGTCATTTGGCACCTTCTTCAGGACACAAAGAGCCACAGGCTGAGAAAATCAGATCTGATTTTATGAATCTGATTTAATTCAAGGTGGCCACCACATCCCTAGAACCACTCTGAATAAACCGTTTCCTGCTGTCAAAATAACTGTACTAACCAAAGCAATCTACAGATTTGATGCAATTTGTATCAAATTACAAATGGTGTTTCTCATAGAACTAGAACAAAAAATTTTACAGTGTGTATGGAAATACAAAACACCCTGAAGAGCCAAAACAATCTTGAGAAAGAAGAGCAGGAGCTGACAGGATCAGGCTCCCTGAATTCAGACTACACGACAAGCTACAGTAATAAAAACACTAGTACTGGCACAAAAACTGAAATATATTGCATAGATCAATGTGATAGGATAGGAAGTCCAGAGAGAAATCCACGCACCTGTGGTTAATTAATCTAGGACAAAGGAGGCAAGACTGTGTAATGGAGAAAAGACAGTCTCCTCAAAAGCAGTGCTGAGAAAACTGGACAGCTACAGGTATAAGAATGAAATCAGAACTCTCCTAACACCATCCACAAAAATAAACTCAAAATGGATTAAAGACCCAAACATAAGGACAGACATTATAAAACTCTTAGAGGAGAACACAGGCACAACACTCTGCCACAAATCACAGCAATGTATCTTTTTTGACCCACCCTTTAGAATAATGAATCTAAAATCAAAAGTAAGCAAATGGGGCCTCATTAAACTTAAAAGCCTTTGCACAGCACAAGATATTATAAACAAGACAGAAGAAAAAACACAAATGGGGGACAATATTTGCCAATGAGGCAACTGACAGATTAATCTCCAAAACATTCAAACAACTCAAAGAGGTCAATATCAAAAAACAAACAACCCAATCAAAAAATGAGTGTAAGATCTAAATAGACATTTCTCTAAAGAACACTTACAGATGACCAAAAAGCACATGAAACGATGCTCAGAAAGGATGCTCAACATCCCTAGTTATTAGAGAAGTGCAGAAATACTACAACAGGGTATCATTTCACACCAGTAAGAATAGCCAGCACAAAAAATCTACAAACAATAAATGCTGGAGAGGGTGTGGAGAAAAGGGAACCCTCCAACAGTGTTCATGGGAATGTAACTAGGTACACCCACTGTGGAGAACAGTATGAAGGTTTCTTGAAAAACTAAATATAGAGTTGCCATATGAGTCAGCAATTCCACTCCTGGTCAGTTATCCAGAGGAAACCATAATCTAAAAAAATACATGTATCCCAATGTTCATTGCAGCAATATTTATAATAGCCAATACATGGAAGCAACCTAAACATAAATCAACAGATGAATGGATAAAGAAGATGTGGTACACACACACATACACACAATGGAGTATTCAGTTCAGTTCAGTCACTCAGTCGTGTCCAATTCCTGGCGACCCCATGAATCGCAGCATGCCAGGCCTCCCTGTCCATCACCAACTCCCAGAGTTCACTCAAACTCACATCCATCGAGTCTGTGATGCCATCCAGCCATCTTATCCTCTGTCGTCCCCTTTTCCTCCTGCCCCCAATCCCTCCCAGCATCAGAGTCTTTTCCAATGAGTCAGCTCTTCGCATGAGGTGGCCAAAGTACTGGAGTTTCAGCTTTAGCATCATTCCTTCCAAAGAACATCCAGGGTTGATCTCTTTTAGAATGGACTGGTTGGATCTCCTTGCAGTCCAAGGGACTCTCAGGAGTCTTCTCCAACACCACAGTTCAAAAGCATCAATTCTTCGTCACTCAGCTTTCTTCACAGTCCAACTCTCACATCCATACATGACCACTGGAAAAACCATAGCCTTGACTAGATGGACCTTTGTTGGCAAAGTAATGTCTGCTTTTCAATATGCTATCTAGGTTGGTCATAACTTTTCTTCCAAGAAGTAAGCGTCTTTTAATTTTATGGCTTCAGTCACCATCTGCAGTGATTTTGGAGCCCCCAAAAATAAAGTCTGACACTGTTTCCACTGTTTCCCCATCTATTTCCCATGAAATGATGGACCAGATGCTATGATCTTCGTTTTCTGAATGTTGAGCTTTAAGCCAACATTTTCAGTCTCCTCTTTCATTTTCATCAAGAGGCTTTTTAGTTCCTCTTCACTTTCTGCCATAGGGTGGTGTCATCTGCATATCTGAGGTTATTGATATTTCTCCGGGCAATCTTGATTCCAGCTTGTGATTCTTCCAGCCCAGCGTTTCTCATCATGTACTCTGCATAGAAGTTAAATAAGCAGGTGACAATATACAGCCTTGACATACTCCTTTTCCTATTTGGAATCAGTCTGTTGTTCCATGTCCAGTTCTAACTGTTGCTTCCTGACCTGCATATAGGTTTCTCAAGAGGCAGGTCAGGTGGTCTGGTATTCCCATCTCTTTCAAAATTTTCCACAGTTTATTGTGATCCACACAGTCAAAGGCTTTGGCATAGTCAATAAAGCAGAAATAGATGGTTTTCTGGAACTCTTTTGCTTTTGATGATCCAGCAGATGTTGGAAATTTTATCTCTGGTTCCTCTGCCTTTTCTAAAACCAGCTTGAACAAATGGAGTATTACTCAGTGATAAAAAGAATGAAATAATGCCATTTGCAGCAACATGGATGGACCTAGAAATTTTCACACTACATGAAGTAACTCAGAGAGAGAAAAACAAATACCATATGATATCACTTAACAGTGGAATCTAATAAAAATAAGTTTATTTACAAAATAGCAACCAACTCCCAGATCTGAAAATCAAACTTACAGTTACCAAAGGGGAAACATGGGGGGAGGGATAAATTAGGAGATTGGAATTAATATATATACAATAGTATGCATAAAATAGAAATACATAACTAATAAGGACCACCAATATATTGCAGGGAATTTACTCAATAATCCATATGGGAAAATAATCTGGAAAGAAGGGGTATATATGTGTGAATCACACACACACACACACACACACACACACACATATATATATATATATATATATATAAAACTGATTCACTTTGCTGTACACCTGAAACTAGCACAACACTGTAAGTCATATATACTCCAATAAATTTTAATAATTATTTCCTGGTGGGACAACACTTTATATCCCTTCAGAACATATCTCTCCAACTCCCAATAAATATCTCAGAAGCTAAGGGCTCTTTCCTATGACTTCCCTCCATTTTCTTTGCAGTTTCATAAAGTACTTTTATTCAGTCCAAAGAGTCATGAGCGTTGAGGGGCCTAGTGGCAACTAGTAACAACCAATGTGAGAGAAGAAGCCACATTTTGTTTGTTTTTTCCATCTCTAGCATCCATCACAGAGACTGGACCCTGGAATTGGCTGGTTTTGGGTGTGCAGCTTTTGAAGCACATGATGTGTATTTAATATATGAGGTGGAGGACTATAACACCGAGATTATTTTAAGAAGAGAGATTTTTCCAGATGTTCTAGCCTAGATGTTATGAATGAAAACTCCTAACTTGGAACCCTCTCTTTGCCTCTTAAATCTATTAAAAATAAAGGAGGACACACTAAAAAAAAAAACCTATGGAAACGGAGTAGGACCCTGTGAGGACTTGCCCACAGACTCTGCCTTTTGTTTGTAGAAAAGCTTTAGCCTCTGAGGCTTTGACCAAAGAGCAAATGTAATCAGAGAAGTGAGAAAATGCTGAAACAAAAACAGTTGAGCAAGACAAAATAATGGATAGTTAAAACTTCAAACAAAGTCAAGGACCTTTATTTCCTCCTCAAGGGCTGTAGATAATATTCTGAGCCATATCCTTGAATTCTTCAGATACTGAAATGCCCACCAGCTGGAAGAAGTTAACTGCATGTTGACTAATCCTATGTACACCCCAGACCAATTCAAACCTCATGGTTGATGATACTGACTCCTAAAGTCACCCAGGTACCTCACCACCAACCAGTCCAGAAGGATGTACACCAGCTATCAGACACTTCACACTCTCACCCCTAACTCTGCCATCAAAAACCCTTCCCTGAATTTGGGTGAGAATGGATACATGTATGTGTGTGGCGGAGTCACTCGCTGTGCTCCTGAAACTATCACAACATTGTTCGTTGGCTATACTCCAATATAAAATAAGTATTAAAAAATTGTTTTCATCTTTAGGAAACCTAAGCCACATATTTTTCTTTATTCTAGTTTACCAAAAGGTGCATTCATTTTTTTCCCAAGTATTATAACTATTGGGAAATGTTTAAAATTTTGTTAATTCTCTCATTAACTAGCCTGTCCTCCTTGTTTAATACAAATATATGTCCTCCAGTTTAATACAAAACTTGGGGACATATATTTCTATACCACTATCTCTATATCTACTCCTGTGTGTTTGTTTATGTGTGTCTATATCTAGCTATTTCTCCATACTCAAAATATGTTGTGTAGTATTTTGAAGCTTGCCTTTCTTAACAATAAATCACTGGCATTAAAAAACAAACAAACAAGCAAAAAAAAAACAAAAAACAAAAAACAAAACACCACTGACAATAAAACCCTTCCCTGGAAGCCATCAGAGACTGGGTCTTTTGAGAAGGAACCCTCTGTTCTCCTTGCCTGGCCCCACACTGGGCACCTTGCAGGAAACACCAGTTTCCTTCATCACGACCTAGTGTCAGGAGATTGGTTTGACTGTATATTGGGCAAGTGGACCCAAGTCTGGTTGGGTAACAAAATCAATAACCAACTCCTGCAGGACAACAGGAAGGAATAAATAGATTGTGGTATAGGTTCTCCATAAAACCTAGCCTAGAACTGGAAGAATACTAGGCGATTTCAATATTCTCCTTAAAATTGATAGTTTAAATATCTGCCCAGTGTGATGGTTAATTAATCTGTCAACTTGGCTAGAATATGATCCCAACTGTTTGGTCAAACACCAGTTTAGATGTTTCTGTGAAGGTATAGTTTAGATGTGATTAGTATTTAAATCAGTAACTTTGAATACAACTGATTACCCACCATAATATCCAGGAGCGTCATCAGTTAACAGCTGTCAGAACAAAGACTGAGGTTCCTCAAAGCAGAAGGATGCTTTCAAATTGGGTGCTAGAGAAGACTCTAGAGAGTCCTTTGGAGGTGGGGGTGGGGGTGAGATACAGGATGGGCAGACACATGAACACCCATGGCTGATTCATGTCAATGTTGGCAAAAGCCACCAGAATACTATAAAGTAATTAGCCTCCAATTAAAATAAATAAATATTTTAAATAAAAATTAAAAAAAAAACAAGTACTACATAGACCTTTTGAGATTTTTTTAAAGCTATGGAACATGATGAATAAATGAGGAAGAATATTTTTTACTATGACTGCTCATGTGTTCACATTTTTCATTAGCTATGAAAAAGAAAAATCATTTAACATAGCATCTGTTATCCAAACAATGGCAAAAGTTGCCATTTACTGTTTTCAGTGTATTTCAGAAATCAATGTCTAAATTTAATTCATAAGTTTTGGCAACATACCTTTTGTTAGTTCTCTAGTTATACTCCTGGCCAATTCCTGCTGCATCTGAAATAAGTCAAATATTATTTATGTTTAAGTTAAGCAAGAGATATCGCCATGGGAATGACACAGAACTGACTAAATGTGATATTTAAATAATACTTTTAGAGACTAGACCTAACTTGAACATTACTTAAGTAGAAAAATAATCACATAAATAAAAGAAAATGAATTCCCACTTATTCTGTTTTTAAATAACAGAGAACATATATATGGAATACTATTTAATCTGATAAAATGCACAATAAATACCCGTCTATTGAGAACACACACTTTCAGAGAATTAGGGAATCATGCATAGTCCTAGAAATGACCCACAAGATTACTATCTTCTTCCCTAAAAGCTCCTGCCCTAAATACATACTTCCGAGGTCTTTATTTTGATTTCTAGGTGAGGATAGAGTTCAAATGGAGGAAGTAGTTTGAAATCAAACTGTTAATAAGGAGAACACATCTGTGATTTTCTTTAAACTTTTCCATTTAACAAAAACACAGAAAGGTGAGAAAATTATACACAAGAAAACAAGGTACCAGCAAGTTTTAATTCTAAAGATGTTTAGTGAGAAGGATTCTTTCATAACTGTTAGTTTCCAAACTATGTCCCATAAAAGTGGAAGGTCCCACAGGGGTCACTGCAGAGTTGAAGAACAGGCAAATCACAGCTGCAGGGTCTCTGGTCGTTCCTTTAGCTAAAAGGCTCTATACTTGTCTCTATATTGTATAATAAGGTTCCACGGAAAAGTTTTTTTTTTTGTTTGTTTGTTTGTTTTGAAAGAAAGGTTGTTTTCTTTGGGGGGGGGGGAACACTTTATGAGACTCATTGATTTACTCAAATTTCCGAATTCTACCAAAGAAGTAACAAAGCCAATGGCCTTCTTACTGAGTCCTATGTCAGCTACTTCCTCAGATTAAGAAAAACACATAGATTTTTAATTATAACATAGAGAAAATGAATATGTAAAACCTTGTTTATAGTTCAATAATGCTTGTGGCATGACATGATGTCGTAGCTTTCTAATTAAATCATATGCTTTAAAGTCATGAATTAGAATAATATCAAACTCTTTTTTGGAGAAGTGGATATATTTAATTTATAAAGCATGAATTTTTTTTAAACACAGGAAAGGGAACTTGAAGGAAAAAATCTTTATTAAAATCAAGCAGGCCAAAACTGAGGAGATTCATCCTTAAAAGGATGTTTGCTTCCTTCAGATAAAGCCTGGTTTCTTAAAATGAGTCAACAAATGAATTATCCACATTTTGGGTTATTCAGGACAAAATTTAAAACATGCGACAGATCTCTCTTTACTGTCTAGCATACTTCTATACAAAGCTCTCATCATTAGTTAGTACATACAAAAAGCATGAGTGTAATCTCAATTATAATCTAAATCTGGTCAGAAATTACAATTGAACATTTCCTAAGCCTAAAGTTTCAAGGGGAGGACTTATACTCCTACCCTCCGTATGAGAAGAGAGGAGATTTATCTAATGGATGAGTTTGGGACAAGGAACTAAGAAGTGTTTGCTTGGTTCCAAATCTCTTCATTGAAAAGATGTAGGTGCCCACAGCACCATGAACTTGGGTGTGCAGTAGGCAGCCTGCCCCCGGGACAGGGGTCAAGCATTTGCTTCCTCTCCTTAGGCCTGCCTGTGGAAGTGTCTGACTTGGGATGAAGTGTTCAGAGGCCTGCTGTGACCGCACAGCTAAAGCCCATCCTCCAGTTTCACGACTCTCACATACTAAGAACCAACATAGCTGCAGTGCTGTTGAAAAAACGTTAGATTGCTCTTCTATGATGGCAAGAAGTCAAATAAGAAAACAGGTTGAGACTGCATTTAACAAGGGCTAGTTTTATCTGCACCATAAACATCATGAAAACACTATGAAAACGATCAATCCATGTGCACTGACAGAAATGGATATTTTAATCACAATGACTACACAATGAAAACTAGTTGCAAATTAAAGACCCCCCATCATTGCTATCTCAGTCATCATTCATCCAGGTGATGTCAAGACAGAGACAAAATTGAGCTTCATTTACATTTTAATATATTTATCTACAAATTTAGAAACATTCTACAACTGCTCATTAAGATATTGTTTAGAAATTTAAATTTTAAAAAAGAGAGAGAGAAAAAAAGGAAATGAATACCACCAAAACTTAAGGGATGGAGCAAAAGAAGTTCTCAGAGGAAAGTTTATAACAATAAATGTGTACATTAAGAAAAAGAATTCTCTCAGATAGGCAACTTGATAAGGAACCAGAAAAATAAGAACATACCAAGCCCAAAGTTAATATAAGGAAGGCAAAAACAGAATGGAAATAAATGAAATAGAAAAAAAAAAAAAAAAAAAAACATAAAATCAATGAAACTATAAAATTTTTTTTTAATATAAACACATCTTTAGCTAGACTCGTCAAGGAAAAGAAAGGACTGAAATAAAATTCTAAATGAAGGAGAAGACATTACAAATGATAAGGTACAAGAACAGAGGATCATTAGAGACTTCGATGAAAAATTATATATCAAAAAATCTGATAACCTAGCAGATACACACAAATTCCTATTTGTTCTCAAATATCCAAAAGTTCCTTAAATACCTAAAAAGCATTTTCTTACCATAGGCTTCCTTGAGACACTATGTAGAGTTACTATTATGTGACTTAGGTCTCTTTTACATTTCTTTCACATTAGAACATTTCCCCCTCCTTTCCCATGTCATTGAGTAGCCAGAAAATACTGGGCTCAGAATCCTGAGGACTTGCCACACTTTGAACATGTTGCAAAGCCATTTCTTAAACTGAATCCTGTAGCCAGCTATGATTTCCAGAGGCATATCATTTGACATTGTGGTCATTCTTCATTGTCTCATTTGGTGAAACTGGTGCATGTATCATCTGTGCCCACACCACCCTACTCCTCTCCTGGATCCACTTAGAACCCCAAGCAATAGCTTTCCTCTCTAGGAGGTATCTAATGGACTTCCAAGGAGAGCTGAAAAGGATAGTGGTGTTTCCACAATCCAGAGAAACAGAAGCCTAGGGCTGTAAAGGCGCTCTGCTGGGAAGAATACAAGTTGATTGTATCAGGAAAACAAACAGCCAACAGTATCTGTGTTCTGGAAGAGGAAGCTCCTATCACAAACACATGTAGAGGACTTGTTGAGGCTCAGCAGCAGAGCTGCCACATCTCTTCTTGGAAGGCAGCAGCAGGCTGGGGTGCTCAGGTGGATTTCATGTGAACCCAAGTCGCTCCTTTCCTTGTACTTACATGCAGCCTGCATCAGCAGGTTAGAAACAATAATGCGGAAGAAGCTCCCACAGCTCCAGCTCGGAGCCAGCGCCTTGCTCTGGATGCTAGAGCTCCTGGGCATGATGATTGATGAGCTGGCCAGGGGTCTCTTCTACACACCAGCCCAGTAGCACTCGCAGCTTATCCTGGCCACATCTTGTAAGGCTGCTTCAAGGTTCTGAACTTCAAGGCAAGAACTCATGCCTTCTGAGTTCCCACTTACCTGTGCTACTTTCAGGATCCATTTTCCTTCCAATAATCCAGGGGAGCCTGAAAGGAACCCTTGGAGGAATCAGAAATGAAAAACTCTAAGATACTCCTTTCGATGAACTAAGAGAGCAGCTCAAATGCAAACATACATGTGCTTCAGTCTGGATGAACACACGCTGGCTGGCTGTCAGCTTTGAGCCAGGCTTGGTGCTTGGCACTGGGGCACATGTAGAATATTCCAGAATACTCCAGAATGGAGTATCCTACTCCTCCCAAAGCTGTCAGTCTGGGCACAGTTGTGTTCTATCCATTCCTGATCTTTTTTTTTTTTTTCCAAGTACTTTCAGAATGGATTGCAACTTAAATTTTTCTTCTATAGCTTATATTCTGTTTCTAGTGCCTTACACTATAAATAGATATCAAATCACACTAATAAAATACCATTAGCATCTTTGAAGGCTTTCCAGGTAGCAAAATGGTAAAGAATCTGCCTGCCAATACAGGGGATGTAGGAGAGCTCAGGAAGATGCCCTGGAGGAGGGAATGGGCACTGACTCCAGTATTTTTGCCTGATAAATCTCATGGACAGAGGAACCTGGCAGGCCACAGTCCATGGGGTTGCAGAGGGTTGGACAAAACTTAGTGAATGAGCATGCACACAAGTATCTGTGGCACAGGACATTACAACACTTAACAAACAGTGGCCACAAATAGTAGATTAATCTGTGAATTGATTCCAAATTCACACGTGGATAGTAGTAGGTGGGTGTTTAGAGTCAAGAGATATCAGAAAATATTCTGACTTATCATTAATAATTTGCATTATGATCTCAGGCAAGCCCTCCACCTCCCTGAAGCACTGTGTCCTTTCTGAGCACTGGCAACTAAAAATAAAATGATCCTCAGTATTTGAAACTCTGGGAGAGGTGACTTTTATTCCTCCTAATAGAAGCAGAAGCATTATTGATATGTAGACACCAAGGGTCTGGATGCTGTTTCTCCTGTACAGCAAAGTTCCACAGAAATAGACTTTCCTGCCCCAAATGCCAGGGGAGGTCATTTATACTGGTCTCTTTCACCCTTCCCTGTTGGACAATCTACACATGTTGGTCACTGACAGTGAGCCTGACTACTAAGCATGTTGAGTTGTGCTCAGAAGGAAATAGCTGGAGCCAATCCACGAGGACAGGTAGAATAATCCAGGTTGCTGAACTCCTGGCCATCTGCACACTTGAACTTCCAGGTGGTCTTGGAGAGCAACCTTCGGCTGTTTATAAAGCCATAGTCCTTTCTTTAGTAAATTATGCCCTGTGTGTGCTAAGTGAACTAAAATTATTCACTGTGTATCTGACTTACAGATCGACTCCTTTAACTTCTAGGGAATCAATTACTCTGTCGTTCAGTGGTTGTTTAGTTGCTAAAGTTGTGTCTTAATTTTTTGTGACCCTAAATCCCAACTAACTATAAAACGTTTTAAGGGCTCAGCCTCAAATGAAATACCTCACAATGAAGAATAAAAATATCAAGCTCCATAGTAGGAGTGATTATTTTTTAAAATGTATGTCTGAATGCACTTAAAAAAAAAATCTTTAAAAGTTTTACAAAAAATGACACAAAAGCATAGGTGAAGTCAACTTAGCCAGAAATAACTATTAATTTGGGCACTTTGAGGTAAATTGAAACAGGTTTAGTATTCTCTTGGTTTCTAAAAGTCAGTGTCTTTAATTAAAAATAAAGCTAAAATTAGATGACTGGTATTTTGACATCTACCCAAGTTTTATTTCCAATACAGCTATCCAGACTAAAACACCACTCTTGGCAAAACTTGCCCATTTTGATGTGAGTGTTTGTTTATACTCAGCTGTCTTAGCTCCACACCATCATGTCCTGTACTATGTAATCTTCTCCCATCACGGTACGTGGAAGTACACATATGTGTTCATTTCCCCAGCTGTAAGTCCTTTCCAAATGGCTGACAGAGAACCTGGATGAAGTGTGAAGGCCCCAGACAGTGGCCATCGGACAAGGACCACATGCTAACACCCACCACTATCTCCAGGGTTACATGATCAATAAGGTTTGAGTGGGCCACCCCAGGCTCAAAAGATTCCAATTGGTTTTCTTTGACCTTGGACTTGAGTTCAGTGATGTCGTGCATAAGGCGAAGAGTCTGAAGACAGGTGACCCGCTTCCAAATACTAACTCCACCATTTCTTGCTGTGTCCTCACAGGCAAACTGTTTAAATCCTCTGAGCCCCAATTTCTTCTTTCTACCTACCTACCTACCTATCCATCCATCCATCCATCCATCCATCCATCTTCTACTTCATCGATCACAGCAGGTTGTGGTAGAGGGCAAGAGGAAGTATAAAGAGGGAGGCACTTTGAAAACTGCAAATGCATAACTTAATAGCAATAGTTCAGATGATGATAGATAGACAAGGGCTTAGGGACTAGGCCTAAACTTGGGCTTTCTATTGTCTGAGAGTTTCTGGGATTTGAGGCAAGAATGAGGCATGAAGCATGAGCCAGGGGACGATGATGCCTAGGATAGTTCCATGAGGTGGTCCCAGGGACAAGTCAACATGATTGTCATTAAATGTGAAAGAAATGAGTGCCACACGTGGGAGGAGGAGTGTAGCAGTAATGTAGGACATTGAGTTGGAGCTGAGGACCTGTTAGATCTGGATCCTTGACTAGAAGGAGGGCAGTGGGAGGAAGTGTGGAAAGATCCTGAACCAGACCAAATAGAGACATTTCTGGACTGCTGTTTTTTCATTGTCCTTATGTGCAGTTGGATATAAAGACCTTCAAATTCCTGCTTGGTTACCCCTTAAAATAATTCTTTAAATTATATGTCTTTTCAAATTATTCATTTGTGCACATTTCAAAATGCATATTAATACTATCTTAATAACAAAAAAACCACTATATGACATTTCACACCTGTTTAAGTTAACATTTAAAACATTTCTTCATCAATATAAATAGTTGCAAAGGATATAATCTCTAGTGAAACAGAAGTAGGGAACATTTAAAAGTAAAATCCTAATATGACTTCTTCACTGTTTCCAGGAAAATCCAATGCCAGAGCAATTTGAGATCCACCTTAATTCATTTTAATATACACATACAAGTTCAACTTTAGTAGCAAAAATTATTTCATTTACTCCTTAACGTTGTATTCCCACTCAACTTTTTTCACATAATTTTATGTTAATGTAATACATTTTATGCCTTAAATCCTTTCATTGATCACTCATATTTATCTGCAGCAAGTGTATATATATAACTTGAATTTAATTTTGTACATTTTAATTTGAAGGTAATGTTTAAATCCTGTAGCCAAGTAGCTCTAGATATTAAAGAAATAATTCTAGACTGAACTATCATTAATAGGTACTATTAATATGTGATTTACCACAACAGGATTTCATAAACAATTATTACATATAAAAAGTACAATGTTATTGGAAAAACCAGTTTTCATCAGACTTGCTAAATTAAGATGCATCTATTTTCTAAAATAGATGGCAATACCCACCAACATTTTACAATTATTGTTGTTAGAGTTATTGTACACACTATGAAACATTTTTCATGAAAACGAAAGGAACTTTATCATAGTAATGTCCATTATGGAGCTCTCATTGATAGAGTGATCAATCATCAAAATGATTTTTAATGATCTAACTTTTGACAGAGCTCAACTAGGTCTTCCCACAAATTTCATAAAAACAAAGTATTAGAAATCATCTGAGTTGGAAAAAAGATTTAATACTAAATAAACAGACTTTCACTTTCTCAAAAAAGACTATTTTGTCTGGCACTCAAAAGACTTGTGGGCCCTGGAGACACTCATCATAGTAAGCAGAGGGAGAGAGGGCAGGTCTCACCTTTATGGAGAGCTCTTTGTAGAAAGCAGGCCCTCTGCCCACCTGGGACCACTCACTGCTGCTCAGCTCTCAGCAGAGCAACCTTTGGAAAGGGTGGACAGGCAGGCTGTGGATCTGCAATTTTTTTTTTAATCCACATATTGATGTAACCTTAGCAAGCATTCACACACCAGCAAGCATGTGGGGGTCCACTTGTGAAGGCTACCCCTTTGGACTGTCTGGAAGCTGACTCCCACTGACCTGGGAGCTGAACCTCAGCAGAGCTGGCAACCCTGGACAGCGGGAGATTCCCTGACTTCTCCAGCTGGCATTCTCCAAACTGCGTTGGGGCGGGGGCACAGAGGGGCATTGGTGCACGTTGAAATGTGAGTGATTCCCACTGAGGAGAGAATCCCAGTTGAAAACCATTTGGGAAAAGTTCCCTTTTATTTCCCCCTCTGCCGAGGTCCAGCCCCGGCTGATCCAGGGTATTCAAAGGGGAGACAGCGTAGGCGACCTATTCAAATGGTAATTAGAGATATAAAGAGTAATAGAATGAGGATAGCTCAGTAGGAAAATTCAGTGGAGAAAAGAGGTTGAGTAGCTTGGTTTACGCGGAAAATCAATATAACCCATGACATCAGGTTAGCTCTGACCACGGAGGCCACAGGTGCCCTCTCGAATAGCAGAAGGTGCCCCACCTTAGACACCTTCTCGAATGGGTCTTAGAAGCCCAGGCAAATAAATGGTCGCAGAGGACCTCCGTGCTCCAGATGGAGACTTCAGCCAGAAGTTAAAGGGAAGAATGACATGGGGAGACCAAGCGTTGGTGAGCAAGGCCCATAGCTTTATTTTCAACAGGGGCTTATATACCCTAAGTTACACATAGAGGATAATAGGGGATGCAAAGTCAGCAGTTTTTGATCCTTATCAAAAACCAGGGTTTCTTTCCTGCAAATTTATCGTACACAAATGGTTTAGGTGATTTACATCATCTTCTGGCCAGAAGGCCTATTAACATTTTATGACTCTTGACAAGGACTTATCAACAAAGACTTATTTTCTCTAAGAGTAATTATTTTAAGGTTTGGCAGCATCTTCCAAAGATAAAATTGCATTCCTATAGGGTGCATGTGTAATGGGTTTACAACAAAGGAAAGAATTTATTACCTTAAGGGTCTAAAGTTACTAACACCAAGGCCACTACTTATTTTTTCTACATACCAACTATATTAATTAATACACATTCAATTCAATGACACCAGGTTAGCTCTGACCACGGAGGCCACAGGTGCCCTCTCAAATAGCAGAAGGTGCCCCACCTTAGACACCTTCTCGAGTGGGTCAACTTGGCAACAAGCATTGGCTCATCAATGAAATCCTTTACTAGTTTATTCTGACAGTTTCTAACTCTCTGAGAGGCTCTAAACTATTTGAATATCTTAAGCTTCCCATGCCTCTCGAGGCTGGGAGACTGTAAACAATCGTATGCATAGCTGTAGGAGTCCGGGTAAACTTGTCAGGTGAGTTAGAGAGCCATCTGAGGGGTTTGGATTTAAACACTCCTAATTGCCCAGGAACTTTATGAATTGGAGCTGTAAGTTAACTCTTTGACAGACAGAGCGAGATGGTGGTGGGGGACAGCCCCCAGTAAAGTCAGAGGTGAGAGCACAAAGCAATAAAGTAGGCAGACTCTGGTTTTTGGGGGGAAGATGCTTGAGAATATCCGGGGAGACTCCCGAGGCTCGATCCCGCCTTTGCGTATGCCGAGCCTCCTTCCTCATGACCTTTGTCACGAGCAGAATGTCTCTCGCCAGCTCCCGGCACCCCTCTTAGAAATTTGCAATCAAACCAGAATATTAAAGGCTAAAAAAGCTGTTTAACTTTCTTTAGTGTAGATTTTTGGAAATCAATTTGCTCCCCCACCCCAATCTTTTCTCCCAAAACACACAGTTATATAGAAAGAGACTTTAAATCATCTGATCTGATCCCCAGAGCACCAGACTGAGTCTCCTATGAGATCTATGTGGTCTGACCTGTTTGTGACAGCTACAGGCCTCTCTAGTTTCCAGGGGATCTGAGATTGGTTGGTTTTCAAGGGCTGTTAACCTGCTGGGGCAGTGTTACCCTCTGCCCCAGTCTTCCTACTGATGTTACCATTTTTAGAAGGACGTTCTGGTATAGCAGGAAGGTTTCTGAGCTACTGATATAGGGGCAGCACCCACTGCAGCCATGAACTTGAAGCCTCATGATCAGCTCTCAAATTGACCCAGTGGAGGGTCAATTTGGTGCCTCCCTAGCTGTCTTTCTGTGCCCCATGGTCCATGATGGTGTGGGCCAAGTTAAGAGAGGAGTATAATTAGATGCAGAGTACAATTAAACTCAAACATATATGAGTAGAATGTGTGTGTGAAAAAGAGACTGTGTCTCATCATATGACTGTCTTTATTATATCCAGATCCACGTGGATTATAATCATCTGGTTTGAATTGTCCATCTTTTCATTGCCAAGCATGAAGAGTTCGCTACATTACCATGATGAAGATGAAGATACACAGTTCAAGTACCCGCTGGGGAGAGACGCTTTTATTACATGGGAAAGAGGGCTGGGTCACCTGACTTGGGTCACATTTTGGAACTTCGCAGGCATTTGATCTAAGACACCACCACTGACAATACACAAGAGCAAATCCCTGCTATCCTTTCCTCCTGGAAGACCCCAGGACTTCAATTTAGAAATCAGTCAATATGTGATGCACCAGTGCTGAACATTTTGGTTAGCATGGAGATGTAATCAGACTCTCCACTCTGTCAGCAGCTCATAACTGAAACAAATCCGTCATACCTGCTGGGAACAAGGTTGAAGAGTGAGCTAGTGGAGCATCTCTGTTCTTGGAACACAGGAACCATGAAGCATTTCTGCCTGTACCTTCACTCTGCACACCGTCTTCACTCTACACAGAACAAGACAACTGATGAGAACCAGAGGCCAACCACAAGTATGACTTGTCTAGCCTCAAATGGAACTGGTTTGGCCCTTGTGAAGCCTCTGCTCTCACCTGTGAAGCTGAAAAATAACCAATGCTTTTTTAAAAAGCTTCTCCTAACCGAGGAGAACAGAACTCAAAACAGCTGTAAGGAATGAGATAAGGCATCAAAACCAGTCTTTGATCTTAAAACCACTGGAGATTTCCTGGGAAATTATCCTCCGAATCTCCCTTTTATGGGAAGACAAGGGGAGCAGAAACCAAATGGTTTGCCTACAGGGAAAGGAGTACGTCAAGGATGTATATTGTCACCCTGCTTATTTAACTTATATGCAGAATACATCATGAGAAATGCTGGGTTGGATGAAGCACAAGTGGGACTCAAGATTGCTGGGAGAAATATCAATAACCTCATTTATGCAGATGATACCACCCTTATGGAAGAAAGTGAAGAAGAACTAAAGAGCCTCTTGAGGAAACTGAAAAGAGGAGAGTGAAAAAGTTGGCTTAAACTCAACATTCAGAAAACTAAGATCATGGCATC